>NC_059346.1:36312500-36615000 GCF_019703515.2 Myxocyprinus asiaticus | reverse complement strand
AGTTTTCCTGCTTTATCCCCCGACTCAAAGTATGACTGTCTTGCCCTGAATAACCAAAACTCCACTTTCCGTGACAAAATAGTATTATATCTATATTTCAATCGGGTCAATTCTCTGAGGCCATCAGATGACATACGGCGCTTCAGCTCTGCCTCAGCACTTTTAATATTTCCTTCCAACTCCATGAGTTCTCGTGCCTTGTATTTTTTGATGAATGAGGCATACTGTATGATCCGGCCCCTAAGAACCGCCTTAAGTGCCTCCCAAGCCACGCCCACAGAGGATACTGAGGACCAGTTGGTCTCCATATAAACACTGATTTCAGTCTTTAACATTTGTTGGAAATCAGGATTTTGCAAAAGGGACACATTATGGCGCCAACTATATGATTTCTTTTTCTTTATATGTGGCATCACCTCTAAACTCACCAGAGCATGATCTGAGACTAAAATGTTTCCAATTGAGCAATCAACAACAGATGAAATGAGGGATTTGGATATAAAAAAAATTATATTCTAGAATAAATCTTATGGACTGATGAAAAAAATGTGTAGTCCCTACCAGATGTGTTAAAAAGTCTCCAAATATCTGTAAGACCAAGATTTTTACACATTCTGTGAAGCGTCAATGTTGCTCTAGGGGCTTGCACACTTTTGCTTCACTATGATCAAGGACTGAGTCCATCAAAAGATTAAAGTCTCCTCCCAATATTATATCATGAGGGATGCCAGCGGCTTGCAACATCCCTTCAAGATCTATAAAAAAGCCCTGATCATCAGCGTTAGGTGCGTAAATATTAGCCAAAATCAATCTATGCCCGTGAATTTCAACTAACACATTAATTACTCTTCCTAATTTATCTTTAATCTGTTTGAGGCATTTGAATTGTAGATGTTTATTTACCAATATAATGACTCCCTTGCTCTTACTTGAGCCAGTACTAAAGAAAACATGTCCACCCGATATTTTCCCAAATTTTTCAGCTTCCTGCGGGGAAAGATGTGTTTCTTGAAGAAACACTATATCATATTTCTTACGTTTAAGAAAAGTAATAACCTTCCTTCTTTTTATGGGGTGCCCCAACCCATTCACATTCCATGTGGAGAGAGATAGTACACTCATATTAACATTTGACATTTTGATATTGTAGAAAAAATAAATTGTGTGTCAAAAAGAAAATTATACAGACCACATTCCCCATTAGTGAAACAATCAACCCCCGAACAAAACAAACAGAAAAAAGAAAAACATGCACATTAACCCTGCGCACGACAGCGCCAACCGGCGACAATCCCTCCAAACTCAAAAGGTCCATGAACGCCCTCAAGTCCCCACGACAACTTTGCCATCGGATTGCTCAATTTTGCCTCACAAATTTGTGAGGCAAAATTACATAACAGAAAATAATTTGTGAAATAAACCCAGTCAATAGGAAGAATGAACACAAAGAATGTGTAGATTCATTCACAGAACTGTCTCAAAGGTGTGATCTTCCACAAAACAAATTCCAGCTGATACAAAACCATTCAGATTCCTCAGACAGACAAACGAATGTTCAGTGAGCCAGCTGTTATGAGTTCAGCAGATGACGTAATCATTCCTAAGTCTCATAAAAAAAAACTCAACAAAACAAACTACAGCCAGCAGGAGGAATAAGTACGAAGAACAAACAGATTAATTCACAGCTGTTCCAAAGGAGTGTTATTCAATAGAACAAGCTCCAGCTGCTAGGCGGAACCAATACAAAAAGAAACAAAACCGGCATCCCGGTTCCCCGGATGATCGAGTCATTTCACTCGGAGGCTGCATAAACGTATATACCATGACTTACATACTCCGTCGACTCCATAAAAGACATCCTTTGTGTGAGCATGTAGATATTTTGCGGTCATCCGTAGTGTCTACTCTCAAACTGGCCGGGAACTTCAATGCAAAAGTTTCTTTAAGGAAAAGTGTTACTCACAAAACAAGCTCCAGCCGCTCGGCGGAGCCAACGCAAAAAACCCAAAATGTCGCCAAGCTTCCTCAAGAGTTAGGTACAGCGAGTCAGGCCCACTCACATGAGAAACATCCAATGGTTCACTCAGTCATTGATTCTATAAAAGATATTGCCAGATTTGGACATGTAAATACTTTGCGACCGACCTTCGTTTCTATTCTCAGTTTGGCAGGAAACATTAGAGCAAACAAGATCTTTTTCTGATGTAAGAGTTTCTTACATTCCTTGAACCGATCGCGTTTCTCTCGTCGAACTCGCAAAGTCTGGGAACAAGAAAATATTATGGTTCTTTTTAAGCTTCCCTTTGCTCCTCGCCTGGCGCAACACATTTATCGGATGATCTCAGAAATCTGGCCAGAATCGACCTGGGCCTGTCTCCCTCAGCAGATCTGTGAGCTGGCACTCTGTGAGCTCGCTCGATTTCCAGCTTGTGGCCTGTTATGTCGAGCAAACTCGGGAAAAACTCGTCTAGGAATTTCACCATATCTCTGCCCTCCTCATGCTCAGGAATTCCAAAAATATGAACATTATTTCTGCGGCTTCTATTCTCAAGATCTTCAAGCTTTTCAAGGAGATGTTCCAAATCAACTTTGGTCGCGGGCGGATTAGCGGTTAATTCCCTCTCCGAAGATTCCAGAAAATCGATTCGTTTTTCAACATCAGACACTCTTGTACCTAACTCGGAGAATTTTATTTCCATCGCCATGATCGATCGACGTATTACAGCGAGATCCTCCAAGTCGGCAAGAATCTTCGTCAACATCACCCAAACACTGGGGACAACTGACGCTGGATCTCCTCTCCCGCCGCGCCATCTAAATCGAGTCCCCGGTCTGTAGGCCTGTCGGGGCTTTCATCCTGAACACGTAAGTGTCTTTTAATGTCTCCAGAGCCCGAGGATTTTGACTTCTTTTCCATGTTTTGCAATAAAGGGCAAATGTGTAACTGGGTGTATCAAATTTCACCAGACTATAATATGAAAATAATAGAAAATTCAGCAAAGTGCGCAGAACTCGTCGCTCACACGTCTGCTCCTTGCATGGCGTCACGTGACCCCTCGAAAGTACGCATCTTTTAGATCTATTGACGCAAACCAGTCCCTTGGGCGGATGTGCGATAAGATCTGTGTCTGAGTTAACATCTTGAATGAAAGTTTTGCCAGCGTCCGATTCAAGCGTCTCAGATCTAGGATCGGCTGAAGACCGCCGTCTTTCTTCGGAAAGAAAGGATAGTAGTTTTAAAACCCTTTGCGGCCGTGGCAGCTCGGAACAACCACTATCGCATCTTTTGCTAGGAGATTGTGAATTTCTGCACGTAATACAGGCACGTCCCGTTATGGAACTGCCGAGGATAAAACACTGTTGAAGCGAGGCGGTCTGCATGCGAATTGGATCGCATACCTGTGTTCGATACTTTTTAGAACCCAATCTGACATGCCCGTGAGCGCCCACCACACGTTCACATAACAGGATAACGGGCGCTTTATATTTGATACTAATTGATAACGCGCCACTCACCATTGGGAAGCGGTTGTGCGCAGTGTGTGAAACGGGTAACCAAGGCAAATTCTCTAGAATGGCTTGATCCAAAGATAATAAGTACACAAAGTTATGGTTTATGAGTATGCAAACATGCAAATATATACAAATGCAATTAGCACAAACCATTTTCTACGGGAATTAACATATAAATCCCTGCCCTGTGAAACATGCAATGAAGAGAGAGAATTGTTTGTATGTGATCATTTTGAACAGAATTAAATTTTGATGAGAAAATAACGGCTGTGACATTCTCTCTGTGCACGGTATGGGGAACGACCCCATTGCCTTTCTCACAAGGAGATTTACTACCTCGGAGTGCAGAATGGGCATGTCCTGCACTGTAACGTGGAGGATAGAACGCTGTTGAAGCGAGGTGGCTGCATCGCGAACTGGAATGTATAACCACACACACAGTTTTTTTTTTTGTTTTTTTGTTTTTTACATACTGAGAAATGCTCGGTAACGTGCGCCAAGCGACCACGCAATGCGCGGGTGGGTGCCGAGTTTTGTTCGTGTGTTGAGGGGAGCTGCCGTTTATAAGACGGGAGCATTTTGTGTGGAGTGTGGGTTGATTTGTCTCTTGAGATGCCCGGAAGCGCATCACGTGTTCGCGAAACGCACAAACGAGCTTCTTACTCAGAGCGTGTCACGCATCCGTGTACAGCGCTAATAGTGTAAAGGCTCGAGCACGCAAACAATAGACACCAATCTCCCGCGAGTGAGTTTGATTGGAGATGAAGAAAGAGCTTTTTCAGCCTTCAGCGTGTGTCGAGCAGCCACTACGAGGTACGCGCACTGTTCAAGCAATACATAGGAAGCGGCAGACGGTGTGCAGGAATCATTCATTCAGACGAGAATTTTCCGGCTCGACAGGAGGCAAAAAGACGTGCTCCTCGATGATAGTGGGTGGAGGGGCTGCAGCATCTTCCATGGACCATTCTTCCGAGGCTGCGAGGGACACTTATCATTATCATCATCAGACTCGCCGAATACGACAACACCGTGCTCATTCATAGAGGGCTGGAGGTCGTCACGTGCGTACTGCACTGGCAAAGACGCTGCGTGGGAAGATCAAGGGGCTCGTGGAGCTTGCGCCGGTGCGAGATACTCCTCGGTTTCTTCCATCTCTACCTCGCGGCCCCGCCATGCTTCCTCATGTGGTCCCTCGAGACTTAACACAGGAAGCGGTTGGAAGGGAGCGTGAGGTGGAATCGTCCCTCAGAACGAGGGCGACCCTAGAGCGGAGCATCTTGAGACTCATGTCCTCACAGTGAGGGCAGTCTGTCCCCATGAGTGCTGCTTTGTCGTGGGCGGCCCAGAGAGCGAACGCAGCTCTCATGTTGGTCTGACGGAGTGATGTGTCGCTCACAGGAACACTTGCGATATGATATCTTTAAAAAGACGCGTACACACAAGCGGCTGTTTTATGAGTTTTTTACATCACTTGGACGGAATATTACAATATATATACACTGGCGGCCAAAAGTTTGGAATAATGCACAGATTTTACTCTTATGGAAAGAAATTGGTACTTTTATTCACCAAAGTGGCATTCAACTGATCACAATGTATAGTCAGGACATTAATAACTTGAAAAATTACAATTAGAATTTTTTTTTCAGAACTTCTTAAACTACAAAGAGTTCTCATCAAAAAATCCTCCAAGTGCAGCAATGACAGCTTTGCAGATCAGTTTGTCCAGATACTCAGGTGACATTTCACCCCACACCTCCTGTAGCACTTGCCATAGATGTGGCTGTCTTGTGCACTTCTCACGCACCTTACAGTCTTGATGATCCCACAAAATGGGGTTAAGATCCATAATACTCTTTTCCAATTATCTGATGTCCAATATCTGTGTTTCTTTGCCCACTTTAACCTTATCTTTTTGATTTTCTGTTTCAAAAGTGGCTTTTTCTTTGCAATTCTTTCCATAAGGTCTGCACCCCTGAGTCTTCTCGTTACTGTTGTACATGAAACTGGTGTTGAGTGGGTAGAATTCAATGAAGCTGTCTGCTGAGGACGTGTGAGGCATCTATTTCTCAAACTAGAGACTCTGATGTACTTATCCTCTTGTTTAGTTGTACATCTGGGCCTTCCACATCCAGGGCTCCAGACTGCGACTAAAATGGTCGTAAATGTGACCAAAAATTATTTATTGCGACTATAATTTAAAATTTGTTGTGTGCATTCATATGAGGTTTCGTCAGATATCATCTTGTGAGTTATTGAATACATCTTTAGAGCGCCAGTGTGTCTCGTGCCTCTTTTCACCCGTTCTGTTTCTGACGAGCTCGCTGCACCGCATGCAACAACAAACCGAGCGTGAGAGAGTCGTGACCACATTACTCTTTTGAACCGGATATTTTTTATGAATCACCCGAAATGAACTGAGGGTTTTAACTCAGGAGCTCAGGCATTTCAAAATAAGAGTCCCATGTGTATTTCGGGCTTCTTTATAATTAAAAGTCCCTTATTGTGTATCAATTTTTTTCTCCTGGTAATTATTGATTGGGATTGGAGTAGCGCAATAAACTGCATCTGGGATTTCATTCGGTTTGCACTCTTGTAGTCTCTGTGCCTGGGCCATCTGGTAACAGTAAAAGACTAAGGCAATAGGCCTTATTCACGCTAGTGCCATCTTTGATTTTTAATGGGAATGACAACGAGTCTGTGAGAGATAGACTTCCCATCTCTTCAGTGGCATGAATGGTGTAAAGCCGTATAAAGCTCCTAGATCACATCTGATTTTCCACAACTCATGTTGTCTGTAGTTCTTTGTATACAGAATGTTCTTGGACAGATATTTTATCAATGTTTTGTCCGCGGAATGATCCAAAGACACTTTAAACTGCAGTACAGCCCATTGAAGAGATGGTAAGTCTATCCCTCACAGCCTCATTGTTATTCCAGTTAAAAATCAAAGATGGTGCTAGCGTGAATAAGGTCTATACTAAAAAAAAAAAAAATATATAATAAATATATATATATATATATATATACACACAAACACAGTGCCTTACAAAAGTATTCAGACCCCTGACCAATTATCTCATAATACTGAATTACAAATGGTGCAATGAAATTTAATTCTGTTTGATATTTTATTTTAAAACACTGGAACTCAAAATCAATTATTGTTAGGTGATATTGGTTTTCTGTTGGAAAAAAATAAAAATTATATATATATATATATATATATATATATATATATATATATATATATATATATATATATATATATATATATATATATATATAAAAACTGAAATATCTTGCTTGCATAAGTATTCAACCCCTGTGCTGTGGAAGCTGCCAGGTTACACCGATGACAGAAATTGCCCTAACGAGGACACAGTTACTTTACGATTGGCATCCACCTGTGAATCATTAAAGTTGCAATCACATTTTCTGAAAAAAAAAAAAAAAAAAAAAACATTGTTGAAGGATCATTGGTCAGGATGTGAATCTGAAGAAAAATGAAGACCAAAGAGCATTCCACAGAAGTTAGAATAAAGTAATAAAAATGCATAGATTAGGGAAAGGGTACAAAATAATATCCAAATGTTTGGATATTCCAGTGAGCACAGCTGGATTAATAATCAGGAAGTAGAAGCTGCACCACACCACCCAGGCACTGCCAAGAAAAGGCTGTCCCTCAAAACTCAGCACTCTAACAAAAAGGAGACTTGTGAGAGAAGCCACAGAGAGGCTAACAATCACTTTGAAGGAGCTACAGAGTTCAGTGGCTGGGAGTGGGGTAATGATGCACCAGTCAACCATATCAAGAGCACTGCATAACGCTGGCCTGTATGGGAGGGTGGCAAAAAGAAGCCGTTACTCAAAAAGTACCATCTGAAAGCACATCTCGAGTTTGCCAGAGAGCATGTGAGTGACTCAGCTGCAATGTGGGAGAAGGATTTGTGGTCTGATGAGACCAAGATAGAGCTTTTTGGCCAAAACTCAAAGTGCTATGTGTGGCACAAACCTAACACTTCCTATGCCTCAAGACACACCATCCCTACAGTGAAGTATGGTGGTGGCAGCATCATGCTGTGGGGATGCTTCTCATCAGCAGGGACTGGGCATCTTGTTAGAATTGAAGGAAGAATGGATGGAGCAATATATAGGGAAATACTGCAAGAGAACCTGCTTCAGTCCCCTAAAAAACTGAAGCTTGGGAGGAAATGCACCTTTCAGCATGACAATAATCCCAAGCACAAGGCCAAAGCAACATTGGAGTGGCTCAAGAACCAAAAGATAAATGTCCTACAGTGGCCCAGTCAAAGTCCTGATCTCAATCCTATTGAGAATCTGTGGCACTGTATGAAAATTGCAGTCCACCAGTGTCGCCCAAACAACCTGAACCTGGAGCAAATCTGCCAAGAAGAATGGGCCAAAATCACTTCGTCACTGTGTGCAAAGCTGGTACATATGTACTCCAAAAGACTTAAAGCAGTTACTGCAGCAAAAGGTGGCTCGACCCAGTATTAAAATGTGGGGGTTGAATACTTATGCAAGCAAGATATTTCAGTTTTTTATTTTTCATAAAAATATTTCCCAACAAAAAAACAATGTCACCTTAATCACACAATAATTGATTTTGAGTTTCAGTGTTTTAAAATAAAATATCAATCAGAATGAAATTTCAGTGTACCATTTGCAAATCAGTAATATGAGAGAATTGATCAGGGGTCTGAGTACTTTTGCAAGGCACTGTATATGAGATAAAGCTTTTGACATTTAGGACAGTTGAGGGACTTGTACACAACTGTTACACAAGGTGCAAACATTCATTGATGCTCAAGAAGACAACAAACTACTATATGCACACTATACTTTATATAATTATCTGTAATGTAGATTGTGAAGAGCAGTATTAAATAAAATAAATTATTTTATCTCTTATATTTGTATAAATTATGAAAGGGGTGTGAACATTTGAGACAAAAGGGAGTGCAAACTCAGCTCAACTATATATTGTATACTGTTTATTAAATCTCCGATTAATGAGTTATCAGCTGTCTTCCTTCTGCTTTCTGTCTTGTTTCTGAACAGCAATCTAAATCGAGCAATTCTGTGATTTGGTAACTAAAAACAGCCATTTGGCTCCTCGATGTTTCAGTTTAGGAGCCAATATCTCCTAAGTAATTTTTTTAGTCTTGCACATCTCTTTCTGTCCTTGTTAGAGCCAGCTGTCCTTTGTCTTTGAAGACTGTAGTGTACACCTTTGCATGAAATCTTCATTTTTTTTTTTGTCAATTTCAAGCATTGTATAGCCTTCATTCCTCAAAACAATGATTGACTGACAAGTTTCTAGAGAAAGCTGTTTCTTTTTTTGCCATTTTTGATCTAATATTGACCTTAAGACATGCCAGTCTATTGCATATTGTGACCATTCAAAAACAAACACAAACACAATGTTAAGCTTCATTTAACGAACCAAATAGCTTATATAACTGTTTGATATAATGACGTGATTTTCTAGTACCAAATTAGCAATTTAGCTTGATTACTCAAGGATAAGGTGGTGGAGTGATGGCTGCTGGAAATTGGGCCTGTCTAGATTTGATCAAAAATGATTTTTTCAGTTAGTGATGGTGCTGTTTTTTACATCAGTAATGTCCTGACTATACTTTGTGATCAGCTGAATGCCATTTTGGTGAATTAAAGTAATTCAAACACCACTGTCAATCATAAGATTGCCGTTATGATACAAAGGCTTCAACTAGGTTGTGGAAAAGGAATTTCCCCAAAGCGTTCAGCAATGTCTCGTGAACTGAATCGATAGGGAACGACATTATGGGAAGTCATCTCCCATATGAGAAGTCGCATGTCGGCTCTCTGTGTCACTGTTTAGAATGACATGAGCGAGGCTGCCGACCAGTTCGCTTTTATTAGGTTAACTTGAGGACATAAGCTTAGATATGCATGTTTCCCATTACTTTACAGATAGAAAACAAGTATTTCCCCTACTGGCCTACTTCTCAGGCGAATGCATTTCATTACAGATTAGAAGTAGCGCACGCTCACGAGCACGGTGAAGAGGGGAAAGTTAGGCCACTGTCCCAACCTTGACATTTTCAAGAGGTTGCATGTATAAAAACCGTCATGGAAAACATGGCATTTTTGTAAGTATGTTACTCTAGAGCATGTGGCGCTACCATGTAATGAATAAGATTACTGTTCTTATTGTGATGTAAAGATACTTGGTCAGTTTGATTCCTACAGCTGAGAGGCATGGGAGAAAATGTAATTCTTGTGTACACAGAACTGAGATTCACAACAAATATATATATATATATATATATATATATATATATATATATATATATATATATATATATATATATATATATATTATTTTTGGTAAAAAAAGATGCACAACAGAGCTTTACAGTATTAATGAAAACATTAAATGAAAACAATCTGATTACCTGAGGCAAAAGGCTGCCATGGCTGAATCACAACATGCTGATATTCAGTACACTTGCTTATGTGATATTGCTTACAAACAATAATACTAGTAATATAACCATTTAATATATTATATTATATATTATATGATATTATATTATATCATATTTAATATATTATTGTTACTATGAGTATTACTGCAACTGCTTTGAATATTACACTTTTATACAGTAGTAATTTTTTTCTGTCGTAATGTCTTCAATTTCACGCATCCAGTTAAATAAAGCTCTCATTTCAGCTGAACTTTTATTTTGAAAGATCTTTAAAGTTCTTCCTGTTTGTGAAGAGTTTGTTATATCAAGCTTCACATGACTCGCGAGCTGAAATCTCCGAGCTGCAACGGAGAAAGAGTTCATTTGAGAGTTCACAGCCATTTATACACTCAACACACTGATCTTTGGCTCTGCAGATGGATACTATTGGACACACTGCATAAACATCAAGCATTAGTAGTGTGTGTTGCGTTTGTGTGTGTGTTCTTGTGCGTGCCTGTGTGTGTGTGTGTGTGTGTGTGTGTGTGTTCATTGCGTGCCTGTGTGTGTGAAGGAGATGACAGGGCAGAGAGGCGCCTCTTATCCATACTGTGTCATGCAGCACATGTGACTGTATATTATTTCATTAAATGACATCCTTCTGCTGTTTAATGATCACACTTGGCCATATAGAGGCTTTTGTATTATTATTTTCAAATGGTCTTTCATTTGATCTCAAAACTATTACATTTTGCTAATGGCAGCATACTTTAATATGGTACAGAAATGAACAACAAGATGATATTGTATCATTGTTTTATTTTTTTATTTTCTCCCCAATTTGGAATGCCCAATGTGCTCTTAGTCCTCGTGGTGGCGTAGTGACTCTGGGTGGCAGTGGATGAATCTCAGTTGCCTCCATGTCTGAGACAGTCAATCCACGCATCTTATCAAATGGCTTGTTGAACGCGTTACCGTGGAGACATAGCACATGTGGAGGCTTCACGCTATTCTCCACGGCATCCACGCATAACTCGCCTTGCACCCTACAGAGAGCGAGAACCACATTATAGCGACCACGAGGAGGTTACCCCATGTGACTTTACCCTCCCTAGCAACCGGGCTAATTTGGTTGCTTTATGAGACCTGGCTGGAGTCACTCGGCATGCCCTGGATTCGAACTCACAACTCCAGGGGTGGTAGTCAGTGTCTTTACTCACTGAGCTAGCCAGGCCCCCAATATTGTACCGTTTAAAATTTTTTGTTATCATGATATTTCATTAGTACCGGTATACTGCACAATCCTAAATGCAGCATTTGTTTTGTAGTCTTGCTGCTGAAAAAGTGCTGTCATTCACAGCCCTTATTCTATAAATTATCGGCATTGACTGGAATACCTTGGTAGTTTGTATCTAAATCATGTGCACTTATTCTTGTTTTACCTTCTCATTGATTTTGATTTCTTCCTAAATGCACAGGGCTGTAGCCATGAATTCTGGGCCTCGATTGTTGTGGGCCACTGGAATGTTTTCCACCCTTCATCCCAGTAGCTACGGAACTGTAAATGTGTAGATGAACTTCTTACATTTATCTCTGCATTATGACTATGAAATAAAACAGATCAGGGTCTCTTGTATGGTCGCGTATGGTCATGCGTCACGTGGAGGAGTCGTCAGGAAGCGCGTCATTGTTTACAAGAGAAACTTGTGCCATTCACAAACCAAAACAGTCCAAAACTATTTCAAAACAATATAAAATAAAAAAGAATTTCCAAATAATAATAATAAAAAAAAACCCAATGTAAACAATGACCCACTTCCTGACTCCTCCTCCACGTGACGCGTGACCTTACCAATGAGCATACATCATCCCTCTCATGAGTGCACGTCACAGAGATGTACGGAAGTGAACATTTGTAGTTAAAAAGTATATAAGTATTGTTTTGTTTCTCAAAATAATCAATCGTTTGCATTCAGAAGAACTTTATTTGTCAACTGGAGTCATGTGGATTATTTTGATGCACCCTAAATATGCATTTTGGTCTGTCAAAAAATGGAGTACATTCACTTGCATTGTTTAGAGGAGGAGGCCTGAAATGAAATCCTAAAAGTCTTAAATTCTGTTTTGATGAAGAAAGAAACAGATACATCTTGGATGGCCTGAGGGTGAGTAAATTATCAGCTAATTTTCATTTTTGGGTGAACTATTCCTTTAAGTTTTGAGTTCTGGAATTTACAGTATATTTTTATAGTAGAATGACCTCTTTCTTGATGTGTCAAAATATCAAGGAAAATTTGATTACTCATGACATAACCCCTTTAAATTGTGTGATATATCGGCCACCCTGCTCTGTATATTGGCTTCGGCCATTAAAAAACTCATTTTGGTCAACCTCTAGTCTCTAATACTCTCTTCTAAAACAATCTTGCATGTTTAAGGTATAATGACAGTGGCTATGAATCAGATCGTCTCGGTAAAATGTTCATTCAGCCTATGTGTTTGTTGTTCAGAAACTTCACAAGCTTCTTTGCACAATAAATTGCATAAAGCATATTATTATCTGTCACTCTCTGTTATTACAGCTCTGGGTATATGCAATTATATGTGCAATCAATAGCTCCTCTGGTGTCATGATTTTCTTGCTTATGAGAGTGTGAGACTTTTTTAGGAGGACACTTCCTTGTCTTTGTGTGCGTTTGAGTTATAGTTTCTGTTATTATCAAGTTTATCTGTCATGGGGGCCTGGGTAGTTCAGTGAGTAGACGCTGACTACCACCCCTGGAGTCGTGAGTTTGAATCCAGCCAGGTCTTCTAAGCAACCAAATTGGCCCAGTTGCTAGGGAGGGTAGAGTCACATGGGGTAACCTCCTCGTGGTCGCCATAATGTGGTTCTCGCTCTCTGTGGGGCGCGTGGCGAGTTGTGCGTTGATGCTGCAGAGAATAGCGTGAAGCCTCCACATGTGCTATGTATCCGTGGTAATGCGCTCAACAAGCCATGTGATAAGATGCGTGGATTGACTGTCTCAGACGTGGAGGCAACTTAGATTCATCCTCTGCCACCCAGATTGAGGCGAGTCACTACGCCACCACAAGGACTTAGAGCACATTGGGAATTGGGCATTCCAAATTGAGGAGAAAAGGGGAGGAAAAAAAAAAGTTTATCAGTCATGCTTTTTCTTTTCTTCCCTACAGAGGACGCAACAATGCCAAAGGACCCTCCATGGCAGTGAGTTAAACATTTATTTCAGTATCCTTTTTGTTATAACAGGGACCTTTTGAACCAATTCACATTTAAGATTTAGTTCATTTTTATCTCCAAACATTCCTTGGTTTAAATGGAGGCCAATTTTTTTAGATAGCTCCTTTTCAGCTAAAAATAATCTTCGTTTTTTTCATTTGTCTTTAAGGTGACCTTCAGTGGAGTTTATGCAAACATGAGGATGGTTCATGTTTTGACCTCAGTTGTGGTAAGTCCAAATTGGCAAGACTGAAGATATTAAATGCATCTTTATTCATATAGTTTCTGTCAGTTTTCAATTAGTTACATGGATGGGTAATAAATTACAGACTGTTCTGATTCTTGTATTTCTATTCTTGTATTTCACCCCACAACAGGGAACCAAATGTGAACTTAAGGTCAAAAATGGCCTAATCTATGAAGGAGTTTTTAAAACCTATGGCCCAGAGGTGAGGAGAAGACTTTACGTGGCTCTAATCTCATGCATTTAAATCATCACTGTGCAGCTTTAGTAAAAATGAGAAGTCACAGAAGTGAAGAGGTCAAAAGTTTAAATAGCCGCATTGATTAAATACCAGAACAAACAAGCTACATTTCTGGAAAAGAGTCATGTGAATCACAGTTTATTCAAAGTTTAAAGATTTTGATCAACGCTAGAATAGTAATAGAGCTTTTTTGCATTGCACATAGTGTCAAATTTACCCTAAATCTTTCTAAAAGGCTTAAATGCAAATTTTTATGACTTTTGTTTTCTCATTTTATTGTTTGGCTATCTTCATATGCAGTGTGACATTGTCCTGGATGCAGCACACAGAAAGGGTGTAGATCCTAGCATTGGGCCTCGCCGTGAGGATATTGTAGAGAGCATTATATTCAAATCCTCAGATGTAGTGGTGGTGCATTTTAAAGATGTGGACTTCAACTATGGCAAGAAAGGTGAGACCTGCACTATTCTCTTATCAAAGTAATGTTTTTCCCACTTCCTGTTTAGTGGTTACTTTGAAGGTTTTAAACTGTGAAAAAATAAATCAAATGTGTTTTACTAGCAGTTCATATTTTATCAGTCAATTATAATATCAAAATAACTGGAGAATAGATCAGTTAACTGTCATCAAAGCAAACTCGATTTATTCAAAGGCTTGTATTTATTGCTAGGTATTAAAAAGATTGTGCGGTCTGACTTGAAAATGCTACGAATTCAAAGTTTTCGCAAAGGCGTATTGTTTTGTTAGACTGAGAAGTCAAGATGTTATTTATTACTGAGGAGGAGCCATCTAATGTGTTTTGCTGCAGAATGGTTGATGCATTCTCCTTTCACTTGTTGCACATTTAAGCCCTGATATAGAGGTCCAATGTGAATAGATTGTGTTCGTAAACATTTTATACCCCATTATATGCTCCTAAAGCAAACATTTTACATGCACAATGTATTTTATTAGCCAGTGGATAAGTTAAGTACAAAGAACAGAACAAAAGTGCTTGTGCAACTGCTTTTTTCCCCCTCCTATGAACTCCTGACTGGAAACCTTGATAATGTAACCCTAAAACGTGCAACCCACTGTTCATAGCCCTTAGTTGCTTACGTTTTTTCAGGAATTCCTTTTTAGTTGAATTAAAGGTGCTGTAAGCAATTTTTTACATGGAAAGGTATGTGAAAAATGTTCCTACT
The DNA here is from genome assembly GCF_019703515.2 of Myxocyprinus asiaticus. Taxonomy (NCBI): domain Eukaryota; kingdom Metazoa; phylum Chordata; class Actinopteri; order Cypriniformes; family Catostomidae; genus Myxocyprinus; species Myxocyprinus asiaticus. The sequence continues at coordinate 36,600,104 of NC_059346.1, read as the reverse complement.
CCTTGAAAGATATTCATAAAATAAGTGTAGTGAGATATCTCACTGGACTCTGTGACAGCTCTAGTTTCTGTAAATGGCAAGCAAAAATGTGTCCGCAGGCCACGGTCAATGACGCTTTCTGCCTGTCAATCATTTTGAGTGTTCTCATAGTATTGTAGTTTCAGCGAATTATTGAGACTTAATGCCATTTTTTTTATGCCATGTTGTTCATAACAGTTGTCAGTTATTGGTGCTATTTTGCTGCTGTTGTTTTTGACAACTGTTTCTGCACGATTTTGTTCTCAGTAAAGCTCATTTGGTATTAAGGCTGGGCGATAGGATGATGTTATCGGATATTGACGATGTCTTTCAAAGATCGCGATGCCTATTGCGACACTCATTGACAGATGATGATCGACAATATCAGGAAATGGCAAAACCATGGATCTGGGAAGTCGGCAAATATATTAAACAGTAGCCCAGGGTGTGATATAGCACTTTCTTTTCATTAGGCAGCATTAACTGTATTACCAAAATTCAGTACAAACACACATTCAATAAGAACACACATTTGGCAGCATTATTTTGGGAACACAAGGGAATTTATTAGGCTTATTTATTATGATTATTATTGTCTTTACATTTATGATTGTCTTTAGTTCTTAATCTGTAGGCTATTAGTAATTTTCCACCTGTTGTCATTGACGGATGCTTGCGTGATGGCAAATGGGGTTGTTGGAGACGGTATATGTTTGGGAAGGTGTTAAATAAGATTTTTTTGATCGGTTATTTTATTGCTTTTTTCGTTTAGTTTAAAGTGCAATTTGAATTTAGAAATATCTTTTGTTTATGTTTTTCGTGTTTCAAAAAATTAATTACACTTTTAAAGCAAAATCAATAAAGCAAAAATATTCACCAACCCTCGACAGTGGGGTTGACAATATAATTGTATATCGCAATAAGCCGATTATTGATAAAATAATTTTTACATATTGCCTAGCCCTTTTCAGTGCAGGGTTTTGGAAAGAGGGGGGTGGGGGGTGGGGGGTAGCTAATCCAGCGGTACAGCTTGTGGAAATATTAGAATGGCTAAAATTGCTTACAGCACCTTTAATGAAGAACAATAAATGTATCACTTTTCTTATTGCCCAGTTCAGTGGAATCATTCAGAAGGTTTGCATATACAGATCCTCTGAAGATTACAGTCATATGCTTTTATTTTAGAGCCTATTACTTTTATAATGAGAAATGAATGACGTGCATAATGGCACTTAAGTTCACCTGTTATCCAGAGACACACTAACATCATGGGAATTGCAGAGGTGATTAGGGGGTCACTCATGATGGGCTGCTTGTTGTAAAGCCTGTTATAGTTGAGTTACAGATTCGCAGTGATGAGAGGATATGGTGTTTTTGCTGTTTGTTGCATAAGCCAAATCGGTCCAATATCAAGTCTAATCCAACTGTTTACACACACAAAGCAACCTTGATAAACTTCATTTATAAGGCCTGCTGTTGTCCATTAATAATTATTACTTTTTGTTTACTTGAATTAATGAATAAATAAGAAGTTAATACCAAGTAAGCGTTTCAGGTAAAAATTGTGCAGTTTGTATATTCTTTCTCTACCAACAAATTTAGTTCCTATATTTATTTTTCTGTCAATCAAAAATTGTAACAAAAGAAGCCAAATCAAATCACCAAATCCAAAATAAGCAAAGCAAATCACCCATTATTAAATATTTATAATGCTACTACATACTGCATTCAGGAATGGAGAAATAATAATTTCAGACATATTCTTGTGTGAAAGCTTCACAATCTGTGACAGTTATCAAGTCCCAGTGATATAAAATGGAATAACCTTACCATAATGCATGAAAAATATTGTATTTGTCCTTTTGGTAAGAACTGTATTTGCAGGTTACATACTTTAAAAATAAATAAATAAATAAATGTACCCATTTTTGTAAAGTCCAACCCTGGCAGCCTTTCTTTGTCCTAGTAAGTTTGAATTGTTGAATCTGGTCAATTACTCTTTCAAACTGACATGTTCTTTATTCTGTCTCTTTTCTCTTAAATGGATCCAGTCTCATCGGATGCAGGTAATGCAACTTTTTTTCCCCCACAGTTTATTTTTGTGCAAAATATTTTTTTTAGTTGCTTGCAGCATTCTTTGAGTAGGTGAGTATTACACTGGGATGCAAACTACTTGCCTTTTAGCTTAAGTCACTTTTTAGAAAGCTAATTTGGCCAAATAGTTCTGTAAAATGTTCTACTATTTCCTTATTAAAATAACTTGAAAGGGTTACTTAAAGTTTAAACACTTCAAAAAAAAGCTTTAGATACAACAAACAGATCAAAAGAAAGTATACATCTGGAACACTTGCTATGACTTTCTCACCTTTTTCACCGCTCATGAGTTTGCATCTGCAACAACTGATCTAGTCCAAGTTTATTTATTCTATTTTTTTATGAAAGTTGTGAGTTATACTTCACCCCAGTCAGTATGAGGAAACTTGTGCAATGTTCTGACTATGGCTACAAAGTTTAAAGGGATAGTTCACCCAAAAATGAAAATTCTCTCATCACTTACTCCACATCTGGGATGGCATAAAGGTTATTACTTTAATAGGGCTGCCCCCTGATAGTCGACCAAATGTTAGTCGATGAGAAGAGTTTTGGTCAACCAAGTTATGACTGGTCGGTTGGTCGCAGAAAAAAACTCCACATAAAAATGAGGAAACAGGTGTTAGTGCTGGTTGGATGCTAGGTGGTACTATGGGGTAATTTTCATTAAGCAGGGTTAGGGTTAAGCCTACACAATAAAGCGCAATTTTAAAGTGCAATTAAAATGTGTGGTGTTCAGCTTTTTGAAAGATGGTTTTACAACAGTTGTCAACATCTTCCTGGCAAAGAACCTAATTAATCTGTGCATTCTCTACTGTACAGGTATTTTGTTATCCGGGAAAATACATCATGTGTGTGAATAAATTTGTTTTGTTCCCTCCTTCACGATATATATATATATATATATATATATATATATATATATATATATATATATATATATACAGGTGCATCTCAATAAATTAGAATGTCGTGGAAAAGTTCATTTATTTCAGTAATTCAACTCAAATTGTGAAACTCGTGTATTAAATAAATTCAATGACCACAGACTGAAGTAGTTTAAGTCTTTGGTTCTTTTAATTGTGATGATTTTGGCTCACATTTAACAAAAACCCACCAATTCACTATCTCAACAAATTAGAATATGGTGACATGCCAATCAGCTAATCAACTCAAAACACCTGCAAAGATTTCCTAAGCCTTCAAAATGGTCTCTCAGTTTGGTTCACTAGGCTACACAATCATGGGGAAGACTGCTGATCTGACAGTTGTCCAGAAGACAATCATTGACACCCTTCACAAGGAGGGTAAGCCACAAACATTCATTGCCAAAGAAGCTGGCTGTTCACAGAGTGCTGTATCCAAGCATGTTAACAGAAAGTTGAGTGGAAGGAAAAAGTGTGGAAGAAAAAGATGCACAACCAACCGAGAGAACCGCAACCTTATGATTGTCAAGCAAAATCGATTCAAGAATTTGTGTGAACTTCACAAGGAATGGACTGAGGCTGGGGTCAAGGCATCAAGAGCCACCACACACAGACGTGTCAAGGAATTTGGCTACAGTTGTCGTATTCCTCTTGTTAAGCCACTCCTGAACCACAGACAATGTCAGAGGCGTCTTACCTGGGCTAAGGAGAAGAAGAACTGGACTGTTGCCCAGTGGTCCAAAGTCCTCTTTTCAGATGAGAGCAAGTTTTGTATTTCATTTGGAAACCAAGGTCCTAGAGTCTGGAGGAAGGGTGGAGAAGCTCATAGCCCAAGTTGCTTGAAGTCCAGTGTTAAGTTTCCACAGTCTGTGATGATTTGGGGTGCAATGTCATCTGCTGGTGTTGGTCCATTGTGTTTTTTGAAAACCAAAGTCACTGCACCCGTTTATCAAGTAATTTTGGAGCACTTCATGCTTCCTTCTGCTGACCAGCTTTTTAAAGATGCTGATTTCATTTTCCAGCAGGATTTGGCACCTGCCCACACTGCCAAAAGCACCAAAAGTTGGTTAAATGACCATGGTGTTGGTGTGCTTGACTTGCCAGCAAACTCACCAGACCTGAACCCCATAGAGAATCTATGGGGTATTGTCAAGAGGAAAATGAGAAACAAGAGACCAAAAAATGCAGATGAGCTGAAGGCCACTGTCAAAGAAACCTGGGCTTCCATAACACCTCAGCAGTGCCACAAACTGATCACCTCCATGCCACGCTGAATTGAGGCAGTAATTAAAGCAAAAGGAGCCCCTACCAAGTATTGAGTACATATACAGTAAATGAACATACTTTCCAGAAGGCCAACAATTCACTAAAAATGTTTTTTTTATTGGTCTTATGATGTATTCTAATTTGTTGAGATAGTGAATTGGTGGGTTTTTGTTAAATGTGAGCCAAAATCATCACAATTAAAAGAACCAAAGACTTAAACTACTTCAGTCTGTGTGTATTGAATTTATTTAATACACGAGTTTCACAATTTGAGTTGAATTACTGAAATAAATGAACTTTTCCACGACATTCTAATTTATTGAGATGCACCTGTGTATATATATATATATATATATATATATCTCGCAATATCCAATTACATCGTCAACCCCTGGGCTGAGGGATTGGTGAATATTATTGCTTTAGTGATTTTGCATTGAAAATTAAATTAATTTATTTAAAAAAATGAAAAACTTAAATACATTTCTAAATTCAAATTGCACTCCAAACGAAACGAAAAAGCAAATAAAAATATGTGATAAAAGAATAATATATATATATATATATACACCTTTCCATTTACTGTCAGGCAAGAATCCATCTTAACATCATGGAGAAATAAAAACAATTATAAATGTAAAAATAATCATTATAATGATGATGATAATCACTGAAATATAAATCATGGTTCGAGGTGAATGTGTTTTTGTGTTATTTTATTTTTTAATCACAGATGTATAGGCTGCAGAGTTGGTCACAATGAACTGGTCTCTTGCTGGTTTTCCCGACACATTCAGGATCATTACAGCTTTTGCCGGTGTCGCTGTGGCTCGCTTCATGTGTGCTTGTAAAATTTATATTTTAAAGGCTCATTATTACGGTTTAGTATTTCTCTATAATGTAGAACAGTGTTAGCAATGTTACTTATAACATTCTTTCTCAGCCCTGGAACTCAAACCATTTTCTAATGCCCCCCAAAATATATATATATTTAAGTAATTAAATGAATATCATAAACATGCGACTAGTCGACTAATGGCTTAAACTAACACCTACTACACTTCCTATTACTTAATCTAGCACTCTGCACATGCGTCAAGCACTAGGAAGTGTAATCAAGCTTGAAATCATGATCGTGCCTAGAGACTGAAATGGGAAGATGTACAGTAAAAAAAGGAGTTATATTTTTGTCTGTTCCAAAATGTATAAGATATCTTCAGAAGTCATGGATTAAACCACTGGAGTCTTATGGATTACTTTTATGCTGCCTTTGTGTGATTTTTGGAGCTTCAAAGTTTTGGTCATCATTCATTTGCATTGTATGGAGCTACAGAGCTGATATATTCTTCTAAAAATCTTCATTTGTGTTCTGTAGTTCATGTGTTAAAACTTCACCACTTCAAACAAGCAGCATACAAATGCTCAACCCACTCAAAGCTGGCTGCAAGTAGCTTCTATAACATTGTAATTGTCTTTATACAAACCTGATTGTTATATTAGAAGCCTGTTTCATTTCATGAGCACATTGCTTCATTTTAATAAATCTTGGTGTGATGTCTTGCTCCAGGATCATAATTCTTCTGGTTGTGATTTAGTTTTTATTCTTCTTTTTTTTTTTTTGCATGCTTATGGGGAAAGGCTCCATTTTCCCCAATACAATCCTTCATAAAAACGAATTTACCAAACATGAACAAAGTTAAATTAAATGCAAGAACAGTTTGACAAAGAGCAAAAAAATGAATCACAAATTATGCACTCATACACTACTCTAGTTCATACAACAGCATTTCTGGGAAATGAGTTCAATTCATTTATCAATTCTTTGAAAATACTTCAAATAACTGATTAAAATGCATGGGTTCCTGCCATTTTATGTTTAATAAACCCTTAGGTATTGATTCTTTCTTAATTTTGTATTACTGTTTTTCCCCTTGAGTTCTCTGTGACCCTTAACCTCTGTCTTAACCCATGGAAGGTCATGTTCTCAAGAATGTCACTCTGATGTCAGTGTTTCTGTGTTGAATTGAATGATTTTGTGTAATAAACTGTTAGCCATGATATTGACACTGAGAAAAACATGAAAAACGTTTTGTTTCTTGTCTGCCTTGTAGGGTTGCACGGTTTACCGGTACTAACGAAGTATCGCGATACCAAAAAAATTTAAACGGTACGATAACATCTTATTGCTAATTTCGGTATGTTGGTATTGGTGGTTTACGAGGACTCTCCATAGAAATAATGATCTTTACCCTGTACAAATTTACTATTCTATACACCAACCGTAACTTTAGCCCTAAACCTAAGCATCACTGAAACTTTGTGACATTTTTACATTTTCAAAAAAACATTTAGTATGTGTTTTATTTTTTAAGCCGTTTGAATTACGGTGACACTAGTTATGTCCTCATAAACCACCTTTATATCATAATACCCTCATAATGACTAGTGTAATAACCTAGTGTAATAAAATCCTCATAAACCACCAAAACCAACTCTCTCTCACACACACACACACACACACACACCGGCGCACGCATGCACAAACACACAAATGCAACTCACACTGCTGGTGCTTAATTTTCATGCAGTGTGTTTATAGTATAAACGGCTGTTAACTCTTAAATGAACTCATCCGGTGCAGCTCGGAGATTTCAGGTCGAGAGTCGCGACAGGAGTATCCCAGCATTAATGGGAAGCTTGATATAACTAACCCGTCAAAGACAGGAAGAACTCAAAGGTCTGTCAAAATAAAAGTCCTGCTAACATGAAAGCTCTGTTCAGATGGATGCATGAAATTGAAGACAGAAAAATATAACTACTTTATAAAATAGAACTACTTTATAAAATAGAACTACTTCATAAAAATGTAATATTCAAAAAGTAGCAATAATACTCATAATAACAATTATGTAATATTAAATGTAAGCAATATCACAAATGCAAGCAGCCTTGCACCACAGGTAATCAGACTTTTTTTTTCATTGATGTTTTCATTAATACTGTGCAGCATTTTATTTTACCAAGAATAAAATTGAAATTTTTTGTAAAAAGAATAAATACATATATTATTATATTTTTATTTGATTAAAACTGTATGTATCGATTTGATTAAACACCATTTGATCATAACATTTAATTAAAACATTTAACATGGAATCCAGAAAAATTCAAACATAAACCGCATAATTTGTATCTGTGAGACTTTGAGCAGTTCTTTTAATCAAGTCATTTTCTGTGTAATTTCATCAAAAATCTGAGGCTTTTTATTTATTGATTATAGTATTGATACAGAGGTACCAGGGCTGGTATTGTACCGAAGCCAGAATGTTGGTATCGGAGCAACCCTACTGACTTGATATAGAGGAATAATTTCCCATAAATTCTCTGGCTATTGCTACAAGAGCTTCATTCTTCTATAATTAACTGAACAAGATGTCAGGGGAAAAAAATACAGCTCCTCCCTGTTTTCTGAGAACATGGCCTTTGAAATTAGTGTGTGTGCTGAACCCAAATACAAGATTGCTGTCATATGCCTTTATTTGAAATCCTCGCTCCCGCCCACTGTTTGTGCCCATTTAGAAATCAACATTTCTCTCTTCCACTTGATTGTGTCTGCATCATGTTTGTCCCTTCTGTACGCATTTGTTTGGTTTTGCATCATGATGTACAGTAAGTGAAATTAAACCTGTTGTTTGTTTGTGTGGGGTAGATAATTTCACAGACAGTGCGGTCAGTGCTCGTCTGAACGGGGAGCACAAAGAGAAGGATCTGGAGCCCTGGGATGGAGGAGAGCAGCACGTCTCAGGCAGTCTGGAATCTCTCGACACTGACATGGTAAGATGACAATCAGTAGAGGCTTGCCATAATGTAACAGATTGAAATTGGATTAAGCTTATGATCATTTTAAAATTATAGTAAGCAGTAACAACTTTTAATTGTTTAAAGCAATATGCCACTTAATGCCATGGTTACAATGATTTTACTGTGGTTATGGGATGTTTTCAGGAAAGCTTATTGCTTTTACAAAACTATAGGTTACTTACATAACCCCAGTTCTTTGGTACTGGTAGCATTAAGTGAGGTGTCTCACTATAGGATACGCCCCTTGCACGTATTCCTCAGAAGCCCTATTACATTACGCCAGCCCTTATTGGCTGGCAGACGTGATGCTTGTGTCTGGGAGTGGCGCCGCTACCCAGTATAAAAGGGTCGACACAACGTCACTACGTCATTCAAAACAAGCACACCTCTTCCTCGCTTCACACAGAAGGGAGGTTGATCTGGTGAGACACTTCACTTAATGCTATCAGAGAACAGGGGTTACGCAAGTAATCTATAGTTCTCTTTCAAGCATGCGTTTAGGTGTCTCACTATGGGATATCTTAACTCCTATATTGCCAGACAGCCTGCTTTGAAACTGTCTGCCAACCATAAATACATTTTCCAGGGCTGGATGAGTCCTGGTGGAGTCAAGAGCCTACGCTTACTACAGAATGCGCTAAATTCTGGGCTGTAACATCTAATTTATAAAACCTTGCAAATGAATTTGGTGAAGATCAGCTCGCCTCTTCACAAATATCCTGTATTGTAACCCCTCTAAAGAGAGCCCTCAATGTAGACATTCCCCTTGTTTAATGTGCACGCAAACCAGTCAAGGCCATAAGACCCTGACTGGAATATATAATGGAAATCGCTTCTATCCAGTGAGTTAAGCGCTGTTTGGTGATCAGCTTCCCCATATGCAGTTTCGCACAAAATGCACACAGCTGATCACTCTCCCTGAACATTCAGTCCGTTCTGTGTAAATATGCAGAGCAGGCACTGGGTGTAATGCATTCAACCTCTGCTGCTCCGAAGAGTCAAAAGATGGTGGATAAAAAGTACTGAGTTCAAGAGGAACAATGGACTGAACAACTTTGGGCATAAATGCAGTGTTTGGTCATAATATAACCCCTACATCTCCTGACACAAGTTGCATGTCCCTGATGCATTTTGCTGAAGCCAAAGCTAGCAATTATGCCATCTTGAATGACAATATTTTAAAATCAACATTGTCCAGTGGCTCAAATGGAGACACTGAAATAGCATCAAGCACCACTGCTAAATCCCATGACAGAGAAATCAGTTTTGAGACTGGGAGAGAGCAATGTGCGCCCTTCATAAAGCAGCACACTAAGGGATGCTTCCCCACTGTATTACCATCAAAGCCTATGTGACATGCGGATATAGCAGCCAGAAACAATTTATGGTTCAGAATGCTTTCCCTTTATCTATCAAATCTCGTAGGACCGCCACTGAACATTGAAACGGAACCTTGTGTCTATATGTGCACCAGCACTGGAACACGCCCCATTTCGGCTCATAAATAGCCCTTTTCCACCGAAATGCCAATGGTTCTCATGCTGAGCCTGTGCTCGGCTTGTTCACTGCCGGGGTAATCTAGAGCCTATCATAAATTGGGTGTGCTTTTCCACTGACATGAGAACAGAGTTGTGACGTAAAAGGTTACATGAGTGCGTGGTAGTTGTACGTGACTAACTCAAACGTAAACAAACATGGTGCTCACAGTGTTTGTGTAGTCTACAGTTTTAACTCCTGTTTTTTTTAAGGAAATATTTAATCATACAGAGAAATGCGATCCAACATTATTATATTGCTCAACAAGATTGTCAGAGATGATACTACGCCCAAGACGACAGGTAACAAAATTGCATTATGTATTTTAAGTGGCTGATATTACGGGGCCTGGGTAGCTCAGCGAGTATTGACGCTGACTACCACCCCTGGAGTCGCGAGTTCGAATTCAGGGCATGCTGAGTGACTCCAGCCAGGTCTCCTTAGCAACCAAATTGGCCCAGTTGTTAGGGAGGGTAGAGTTACATGGGGTAACCTCCTCGTGGTCGCTATAATGTGGTTCCCGCTCTCGGTGGGGCACGTGGTGAGTTGTGCGTGGATGCCGCGGAGAATAGCGTGAAGTCTCTACATGCGCTATGTCTCCGCGGTAACGCGCTCAACCTGCCATGTGATTGATGCCGGATTGACGGTCTCAGACACTGTCTCAGATTTTGTTGCTTTATATACTCCACAGTATTCGATAATACAGGACATGACTTAAACATGTTGTAAAATGGCCACAATGTTTGGCTTTCAGTAACGCCCAAACTTGCTTTGATGTCTGTTTTAATATATTTTATGTTATTTACTGTCAGTTGTTGATTAAAAAAAAACACATTAATATCAATCACATAAGTGAAATATATTGGTAAAATAAAATGTCCCTCTTATTTAAGCGTAATTTCAGAGCGTCGCCTTTGCGCAGCTGCATCCCCTTGGAGCGCTTGCTGTTATGTTGTTCAAATTTGATTTATTGATATATTAAGAACAAATCATAATAATTCATGATGCGCTCTCGAATATGACAATTACAGGTAAAACAGCGGTGAAACATGAATTAGAACTCTTGTGTCATATATAAAAGGGGAGGAGAATTTATGCGTGAGTCAGGTGCTTCGACACAAAAGATTTCCACATTGAATCCACCAGTGCATCCTCTCTCAAGCCTTCTCATAAAGCTTCCTCTGTCATCGTTGCAGTTATTTTTAATAATAACGTCTACTAGATTAATGTCTTTTTGTCATGTTTTGTTGTGTTTTTAGACGCTGTAAAAGAACTTCAGCTGTTAAAAACACGTCTCGAGACACCTGTGTTCTGCCTTATTCATTGCGCTGCATCTTGCTTTTTTTTAGCACAAGAATGCGTTTGGTCAGAAATTAACAAAGGCTCAGGGCAAAAATGCCACTGAAGTTGACGACAAAGACCCCGAAATTAAAAATGTGGGGCAAAAGAAATGTGCCACTTTTGATTTCTATTTCTTATTTATAACATTAGATACATTTCCTTTTCTATTCTAGACCTATCTATTCTAGATATCACATTAAATTATAGGTAACCGCTTATCCGGTTATTCAGGTTGACCATGTATTTTAAGGAGTTGATTCATTTGAAATATTTGAAATAACACAACGACATCATATTGTCACATTTTGTAAGGTTAAAAAATATGCCCTTACAATGCCCTCATAATGGGAAAAGAAAATGCCCCTAAAATTATCTCCAGGGGGCAAATGTTGCCCCTTAATAAAAAAGTTAATTTCTGACACTATAGTGTTAATAGCCTCTTTTAGAAATGCTTTAGCCAATAGTTATATAAATGCTATACATACTCAAGAAATTAATAATAATAATAAAAAATTCTTCTCTCAAAGTCACCAGAATTGAATGCTTTGGTGTTGTTTTACCAAAAAAAAAAAGTCCCTACAAAAATGTTACACTTCATTACTTAGTCATATTTCTGTGTGTACCCTGAGCTGAAATCCTGTGGGCACCCATTTTTGGCAAAGGAAAATATGTTTTTAAATATAATAGAATAACAAAGAATAAAATGTATTGAAAAATATATGTTAAAAAGTAAAATATTGCAAATGTAAATGTTACTTTTCGCACTTTAACAAGCCAACATTACCCCACCCCCTGACACAAGTGTGCGTATACCATAGTGTGACACCGAAATGTATGCTTTAAAGAGAACGGCAGTGACAAGTTGAAGACGTAACATGGTAGGTAGAGCACATGGTCCAACTTGTGCATTGGTGCTTATGTGTGGGTGCCCCAAATTTGAATAGGTTTGCATCATTTTCCAATTCCATCTAGTTATTCTCTCTATTGTTTCCTGTTGCCTCTCCACTGTCTTGTAAAAATGTTCTTTAAAAAATGGCTGCAGCATCAATATAATAAAAGTACCAATTAATAAATTTACTATTAATAATTTACAGTTCTGTCTGCCAAGTAAAATCATGAATTAGCCTTGAATGTTGGCTGTTAACTGCTGCCAAATAACTTGGCACAGTCAAATAAATATAGAATTTAATTGATGCAAGTTCACATGTTGGCTGTTTTACAGCAGCTTTGAATGTGGCCAACCATATTTCAGTGCTGGAACTATCTGTTTTATAATCACATTTTTGATTTTGATCACCCTTTTTTTCAGTCAAATGGTTGGGATCCTGACGAGATGTTTAAATACAATGAGGAGACCTACGGTGTGAAGTCCACCTATGACAGCAGCTTGTCTTCATATACGTAAGTCCTCTCTACTCAAAGTCACCTGTGCTTTAAAAGTCCTCCTGATGTATATCAGATTATTCCTGAAACTAAATGCAAAGTATGTTCTGTCTTTGAGACTCAATCTGATTATTTTTTATTCTGTTTCTTCTAATATCCCAGGGTGCCCTTGGAGCGAGATAACTCTGAGGAGTTCCTCAAGCGTGAGGCTCGTGCAGCACAGCTGGCAGAGGAGATCGAAGCCAGTGCCACCTACAAGGCCCGTGTGGCACTGGAGAATGACGACCGCTCGGAGGAAGAGAAATACACTGCTGTTGTTCGTGGAGAGAGAGAACTTCACAGCATCAACAGGTCAAGCCTTATACAACAGAGCTTTGTTATTTAAAATTAGATCCATTAGAAGAAACATTGTATGACTTAACATTTGAGAGTGTTCATTATTTTATAAATGTCATATTCTGAATTATACTAAGAAACCTAGAAAATAACATATTTATAGCTTATGCCTAGAAAGGGGCATATTTCAAAACGGTTATCTGTAAAGATCTACATCCTAGTGAATTAGTGTATTTTAAGTGGCCAGTTAATCAACCTGCTGTTATCCAACAGTTATCTTTGCTGGTTGTTGGAAGTATTACAGTTTGACAACTGAATTCAGTTTGAAGAGGATCACTCAAATGATGCAATTTTAAATCTAGATTACCTCTAGTTTAACTCTTTTCTTTTTTTCTCTTTTCTTTTACTTCAACAGGGAGAACAAATACATTCCTCCTAGTCAGAGAAACAGAGAATCAGGGATATCATGGGGAGCTGGTCGTCAAAACTCACCCAGACTGGTTCAGTGTAGCCCTGGGCCTCCCACATCCAGATCTGGTCCTCACGACTACAGCACAATGGATCAGCGTGTGGTCAATGGAGGTACAAGTTGGGTTCAGAACTATTTGTTTGTGGCTTTACTAGTTATGAGTAACATTGGGTATCTGTTTTTTGGTGCCTTGATTATATGATCAAGTATAATCAGTATTATGATTTAGGATAATCCAACCTAATGTTCGGTTATGCTGCTTTGAAGGCATGATATATAAGGATTGTACTAGCTCAGCAAGTCAAAAAACAATTCCTATGGCTTCCTATGGCCTCTGTCAATCTTACTAGAATTTTCTTCACAGATCATTGTTCTTGACTTCACTAGCAATCAATCGATCAATTTCATCTCTCAGGCTTTCAGTTCATCCATGATTAAATGATTTGAGCAAGCCAGTAGTGCAGGTGTAATCAACCTACATCCCATGCCAAAACTTGAGTCAAAAGCTGCTGCTGTTCCAAGATGATCTGATTGATCTTTTCAGATGTTCTTTATACATTGAATTTCTGTTGTTTTCTGTTTCCACTGCCTCAAGCTGGGATGTTACATTTCAACATTGTTCTTTGGTGTCTTTATCCCACATCTCCCCAATACTCTTTCTCAAGACTTCATGATCTCCCATTACTTCTCACTGGACCTTTCCAGCACTCTCGTGTCAATCTTTTTATCTAACCTTCACATCAAGATCTCTTCAAACTTCAGTCTCTGCTGTCAATGTCCATTTTTCCTCCCTCCCGGTTCTCTCTCTCTGTCTCAATCTCTTTCTCAAATGTAGTTTTTCTTTCCTCTCATTTTGACTAATTTCATCTATCAGGTGTTCATCCTTGGCCCACACGCTGCCCATCTCCCTCCTCTCGCCCTCCATCCCGTTACCAGTCAGGCCCCACCAATTCTCTTCCACCCCGGGTGGCCACGCCCACCCGGCCTCCCTCCAGACCCCCATCCAGGCCCTCTCGGCCCCTGTCTCACCCCTCTGCACACGGCTCCTCAGGGCCAATGTCCATCGTGCCCAAACGCCTGTCCTCAGAAGGTACCAGAAACCCCAGGCAGTCATTTTGTTTTGGCACTGCTGCTCAGGTTCACGTTTTGCAATCCAAATGCCTGAATTGTTTAATAAAATGACTCACTCCTCCTCTCATTCCATTTTCTCTCGCTATCCCTTTTTCTTCCATGCATGGTTGAAGTGAATTTGGTGCATTTTATTGATATTTTGGCCAAGGATTGCACGGATACATTTTATCCTTGAGGACACCTACAAGCCAATTGTAATGCTCAAGTATTTCTTGCCATGCTTGACCTTGGCTTGATATTGGTTTTTCATAAATTCAATGAGAGATTTTGTCAAAGCCTCTTCAGGTATAAGAATTAACATGCTTATTCATTAACATTTCATGGGTAATATACTAAAGTGAACGACATGCTGATATTTGTTTGAAACTACAAATTGAGTTTGTGTAGGAAATGGCTATTCTGGTACCATGCCACTACATATTATAACTGCTATAAGACAGTAGTTATTTCACCACTATTGCACAGAGTGTTTTCTAGGTGATTCTAGTCTTTCTCCTAAGTCTTTGCTTGATATTTGACTGGATTTTGAATGTCACATTCACTAAAACACAACAAGGGTTTCACTGGCTTTGGAGAGTGCTACTCAACACATTGGTGAGAAATGCTCTAAAGAGGGTTTATTTCTTTAAGAACCCACTCATCTCTCTATGCAGGTCCTCCAAGAATGTCTCCCAAGTCACAGCGGACCCCTAGACCTCATAGAGGGGCCTCTTGTCGCGGCGGTGGGCCTCATACAGTGGATTTCATGTCCCAAGGTGCATCGGTGGAGGTTTCGACTCACCCTCCTGCTCGCAACAGCCCTTCTGGAGGAACCTGGTCATCTGTAGTCAGTGGTGGTAAGTCAGTAATGGAAATGTTTACCCATATTTCAATGTCTGTTTAAGCTGTAGCATTCTAAAATAAATAAATAATTTGAAAACTACTTTTTATTAAGATGAATAAAAAAAAATGAAAATAATTTTTCGTTTCCTCTTAGCACACAGACCTCGTTCTCCTCGACAGAATAGCATTGGCGGAGGAGCTCCAAGCCCCTCCTCCTCGTCTTCCCCTCAGGCTGGCACAGTTCCAGTAGACTCTGTCACAGTTTCCACAACAGCGACATCACCCATAGCAGCCAACCCAGCTACCAACATGGAAGCATCTCCAATAGAAGAGGGTTAGAAAGAATCCTTACACAATATTTAGCAAACAACACTAAAGCTTTGTTGCTGTAGTAACCAAGCTTTTAAATGTTATTTGCTCAGTGATATTAATGGGCTGATAGTTATTCACAGTATATTTGCAATATAAAATTAAGCAACATTGCAATGATTTTCAAAGTTCAAACTGTCCATTAAGGGAATCAATTCAAATCTTGATTCAACATTTGGAAGCACTTGGCAACAATGGATGTGTGGTTCAAATGATGGTTCCACAGGGTAAATTTTTTTAAGCCATTTCAGGAGAAAAATATAAATACAGAGATGTATATTAAATATCATCAAAAGGCTAATAATAAAGAGGTGTGTGTGTGTATACAGGTGCATCTCAATAAATTAGAATGTCGTGGAAAAGTTCATTTATTTCAGTAATTCAACTCAAATTGTGAAACTCGTGTATTAAATAAATTCAATGCACACAGACTGAAGTAGTTTAAGTCTTTGGTTCTTTTAATTGTGATGATTTTGGCTCACATTTAACAAAAACCCACCAATTCACTATCTCAAAAAATTAGAATACATCATAAGACCAATAAAAAAAACATTTTTAGTGAATTGTTGGCCTTCTGGAAAGTATGTTCATTTACTGTATATGTACTCAATACTTAGTAGGGGCTCCTTTTGCTTTAATTACTGCCTCAATTTGGCGTGGCATGGAGGTGATCAGTTTGTGGCACTGCTGAGGTGGTATGGAAGCCCAGGTTTCTTTGACAGTGGCCTTCAGCTCATCTGCATTTTTTGGTCTCTTGTTTCTCATTTTCCTCTTGACAATACCCCATAGATTCTCTATGGGGTTCAGGTCTGGTGAGTTTGCTGGCCAGTCAAGCACACCAACACCATGGTCATTTAACCAACTTTTGGTGCTTTTGGCAGTGTGGGCAGGTGCCAAATCCTGCTGGAAAATGAAATCAGCATCTTTAAAAAGCTGGTCAGCAGAAGGAAGCATGAAGTGCTCCAAAATTACTTGGTAAACGGGTGCAGTGACTTTGGTTTTCAAAAAACACAATGGACCAACACCAGCAGATGACATTGCACCCCAAATCATCACAGACTGTGGAAACTTAACACTGGACTTCAAGCAACTTGGGCTATGAGCTTCTCCACCCTTCCTCCAGACTCTAGGACCTTGGTTTCCAAATGAAATACAAAACTTGCTCTCATCTGAAAAGAGGACTTTGGACCACTGGGCAACAGTCCAGTTCTTCTTCTCCTTAGCCCAGGTAAGACGCCTCTGACATTGTCTGTGGTTCAGGAGTGGCTTAACAAGAGGAATACGACAACTGTAGCAAATTCCTTGACACGTCTGTGTGTGGTGGCTCTTGATGCCTTGACCCCAGCCTCAGTCCATTCCTTGTGAAGTTCACCCAAATTCTTGAATCGATTTTGCTTGACAATCCTCATAAGGCTGCGGTTCTCTCGGTTGGTTGTGCATCTTTTTCTTTCACACTTTTTCCTTCCACTCAACTTTCTGTTAACATGCTTGGATACAGCACTCTGTGAACAGCCAGCTTCTTTGGCAATGAATGTTTGTGGCTTACCCTCCTTGTGAAGGGTGTCAATAATTGTCTTCTGGACAACTGTCAGATCAGCAGTCTTCCCCATGACTGTGTAGCCTAGTGAACCAACCTGAGAGACCATTTTGAAGGCTTAGGAAATCTTTGCAGGTGTTTTGAGTTGATTAGCTGATTGGCATGTCACTATATTCTAATTTTTTGAGATAGTGAATTGGTGGGTTTTTGTTAAATGTGAGCCAAAATCATCACAGTTAAAAGAACCAAAGACTTAAACTACTTCAGTCTGTGTGCACTGAATTTCTTTAATACACGAGTTTCACAATTTGAGTTGAATTACTGAAATAAATTAACTTTTCCACGACATTCTAATTTATTGAGATGCACCTGTATATATTTATATAATATATTATAATTTATATATAATTTTTTTTTTTTTTGTATAGTATCTTATAATAGCCCAGTTTTTCCATTTCCCTTTTTTTTTCTGAAACAGCCAAAGAGTCAAGAATACTAGAGACAAGGCAGAATTCTCCCAATGCCAACAAGGAGAATGTGAAGCCTATTGATGGTTCTCAAAGCATTGCTCGATCCATCAACAAAGGTGTGTACCTGCTGTCTGTAGCCAGTACTTTTTAATGTACATTTTGTAGCTTTTCCAAAAGCTGTTTTTTGCTGCATTCAGTCT
Organism: Myxocyprinus asiaticus; assembly: GCF_019703515.2. NCBI lineage: Eukaryota > Metazoa > Chordata > Actinopteri > Cypriniformes > Catostomidae > Myxocyprinus > Myxocyprinus asiaticus. Next base: position 36,582,348 of record NC_059346.1, on the reverse strand, counting down.
TTCCAAGTTGACACAATAAAGCCTGTAGAAAGTAGAAATTGCAAGTTGTAAATTGTCAGCTTCTAAGAATTGATATTCTTTTATAAAAATGCTTACATTGTGAATTATAGGGAGAAGGGCTTAAATGGACTTTACATTCCTCTTATAAATCCCAAATATACACAAATGATAATACAAAAGTTGTTTAGGGCATATGACACAAAGCTGAGCTTAGTCAAATGTAATGGAACTTAGTCAAAAACCATTTGTTTTTGTTAAATTTGTTTGTTAAACTTATCCTTTCACTTTTTAATCATCTTAGGACCTCCCAGCATGGCTCCAGACCACAGGAAACAAATAGATAATTTGAAGAAATTCAGTGTAGATTTTAGGGTAAGTTTTATTTATTCTCCCATTATTTCCAAACCTAAGAATTCATATGCAACTTTAAATGCATTTATTTATTTTTAGTTGCAGTCTAGCTCAAATCCAGATCCAGTATTTGAGCCCATGGTGACCAAGCCTCCACGGGACCTGGCAGAAAAGCCAAAAGATCAACCAGCTGAGAAGAGCACAGTAGATGGACCCAAAGTATCCATGGAGTCCTGCGTTAGTGAAGAAGCCTCCTCTCCTGTTCCTGTGAGTGCCGCCCCAACAGGAAGTAAATGTGGTACACCTTCACTATCTCCCTCTGCTGTAGCAGAGCAGAAACGAGGGCCTGATGTGACATCTCAGGGTGTCCAGACCAGTGCCATTGCAAAAGACAAAGATGACAAGGAGGAAAGGAACGACTCTGTAGCAGAGTAAGTCGAAAATGGAAAAGCTGTAGGCACTATCAGTGTGATGCACTTACCAATAGACTTCCTCAAAGAAAGGGTGCTTGCCAGATATGAGATGCTAAACTGGCTGTAATAAAATACAAAGTATTCAATAATGTATTCATTCCCGTGAGAAGTGTTTTTGCGATGTAGTGAATTAAAACGTCACATTTATTTTTTATGTAATTTAGGAGTGTTAGAAAATCTACTCTCAATCCCAATGCCAAGGAGTTCAACCCAAGGGTTTTTTGCTCCCCTGTAAGTATTTCACTGGTTTATTTTGTGACAGTATGAACTTAAATCTAAATTATTCCCAATGACACACATTGTTTGTCTAGGATGGAATGTATTGTACCTTGAAGTTTATATCTCAGGTCATCTTTGTTTTTTATTAGGCTCTTTTTTTTTTTTTTGTAGATATTTGGTGCTGCAAATTTAATCAGTGATGTTAACCTCCTGAGACCCGAGCATGACTGCTCTGTGCATTTTACATTTCCCTTTTTGATTTGTAACTAGTAGCACCTAATAAACATGCAAAAAAAAAAAAAAAAACATTCTAGTGCAAATAGTTTTCCTAAATGTTGATGGCAACATATGTGGACAGTGGGACTAAGTTGTGAAATTTTAAATAATACCAAGCTATAGAAAGTCAGATTTGTAAAATCAAATTGTTTATTGTTTCCAGGGGTGTTGGTTATTCATGTTTTTTAGACGTTACAGACATTACATCAGAAATTAGCATAATTAAATCTGATTCACGGTAATGGCCAGCATCATCCAATCACTGCCAACCATATTAAAATAAAATTATACATTATAAATTCTGAAACAAACTACTGATTACTATTGTCTCATGTCTGCCAAACATATTGAGCGGTCCAAACATCATCTGCAGCCTGAAACGGAACTTTTGGTTTGATTTTTGGAGAGAATATACTTAGCTGCTTAGAAATCTATAGGATGCTCCCTTGCTCCCTATTTAGTGAATGACTTAACCTCCAGTGTGCTGTCTGTTTGCACTGGTCTCAGAACAGTTCGAAATGCACCTTTTTTCATCCTAACTCCATATAAAGCCTCTGAAAGCAAAATTTTTCAGCTTTTAGATTAACCTATTGATTTTCAATGTGATAATGCACGGTAAATATAGGATTTCTTAGGAAAAAATGCACTAAGTACACATTAGTGTACATTGTGTTTAGCAGCATGCCATTTCGCGATATATCGCTCAAATAAAAAAAAAATGGCATATTGGATGAAACTAGAGACTCTGGTTTTTTGACTCAAACAGGCTTCAATATAAAAACTTAATTCGTTTTCTTACTGGATGTAGTTTCGTTGCCGTTTCTCCCAAAGACAAACTCTGCTGTGAAATGTGCCATGTTGTTTTATCACATGACTTTGTACGTCAAAAGTTTAACCCTTTACTGACAGCCCAGAGTCTTCTGAACTGAGATCAGTTCGATTTAAATTATGTTTTGCGTATAGTGAAGTCAAAGTACAATGTCCACGCATGTGTACGCAGGGTCACATGAGGTTAACAGTAACTGTTTTTTGTAAGGGGATGTGGAGTGGACATCACAACAATATTTGTCAACTTTCAGTTTTACTTTGTTACAATTGTATTTTGACTTTTTAGTCTGGAAAATTTCCTTCATGCACCTTAATATCCTCTTGTGTTTTGTGGATGAGTGCAAACAAATGTAACACTAAAGTGTACATGTTTATACTGTTCTTCTTTCTTCAGCCCAAACCAGCTACAACTCCCACTCTGACCCGGCCCCAGGGGCAGCCCAGCCCTTCCATAGTAGTGCAGCAGCCCCCTACCGTCTATGGCCAGACCATGTTCCAGATGTACCCTCTGACCCCTGTCAGTCCTGGTGTACAGGTGAGCATCCGTATCTAAACCTCTCTGAGAGTACATAACCCTGTGTTCCTACTCTAATTTGTTCTTTGCATGGAAGCCCACATCTATCCCAAAAATATCAATTTAGACCTATGTATTTTATGTATGTGCCAAAATCCTTGATGTCTTGATTGTGTCCATCATGCGTAATTCTAGCCATCTCTCCTATACATCATTTAAAAAGTATCTGCATTTACACTCGGCACATAATTGTACTTACAGATAAGACAAGTGATCTGTAAAGGCCTGTTCACACCAAGTCAGATGTATTTTTTCACATCAAATTATTCACAGAATTTGATGCCAATTTTTGTAATTCTCTGAAAAAGTTGGCATACCTGAATTAAATGCATTCCTTTTCTTAAACACTTGCACTGGCATTTAATGCAAAATACTAGTAATGCTAAAACATAACAGATGTTGTCACTATCATAGAACAGAATGATGGAATAATAATAGTGTGATTTATATAACAATTTCCCATTTTGTCAGCTTTTGATTTCCATATTTCTTCTTTTTGCTCTACTTGTCTATTGTCGTAATGGATTGTGAAGTTTCTTGGACACTGACCAAGGTGTATGTATTCGAACACCAACATTATCAGTTGCTTGATGTCTGGAATGTTGGTTGCGGACACTTAAAAAAACGTAACCTAAAAACTAGTATTTTATTGGTTGGTGAGTTTTTATTTCAGCATCTGACCTATTGAAAAAAATCTGATCTTTTCATTTTTCAGGCTCTGTGTGATCATGTTCACAGGGGCAAGGGGGGCAGTGTTTTGTCTTGCAATATTGTGGTGAAAATTTGGATTTTGTGTGAATAGGCCTTAAGGTCCAGAACATGATGATGTACAAATGATTTCATTGGCTTTGGAAGCATGCTGTCAACTTTTGGAAGGAGCTCATGGTTCATCAGCCCTTAAACTGCACATCAATGATATTTGGAAAAAATATTTAATAAATAATTTACTATTGCGTAGATAAAAATAAATATTTACTACTATTTTGGTGTATAGCTAAGTGCATATAAACTGGTATAGGGTAGAAAGATGCATTTTATTAAATGCAAAAAAATTAAATGTTTTTATTTTTTTTTACATTTTTCTCTATAGCTTCTCTTAAAAAGCTGTTTATCCATCCTCAGTCACTCAAACATTTAAGACAAAACAAATCTTAGTAGGAAAAAAAGGGCAAACGATAGTCTAATGATTAAAATGACAGTCACTAATGATTAAAAGGTTCTTTTTTGTTTCTTTTTCCTCTTTCCTCTCTCTCCATTAGAAAAGCATTATCTGGAAGGTTTGTGCATTTCTAAGCTTCTTTTTTTCTTCTGAAAACATGTATGAGATTTTTGCCTGCATAACTGAGCAGCAGATGTTGGTTTGCCCATTTCTTATCAGTTTTATTAGTTTTCATGTTGTTGTCAATAAACTATTTTTTACACTCTTATTAGCTTTGTGCTTGCCTTATACACTAAGATTTAGCTTTATGAACAAGCATTACATTGCACTTTTTTCACAATTGGTATTTGTTTGAACTGTTTTCTTAAATTATTTTGTTGTATCAGAGCATTGAAGCTTTATTTGCATGATAAATTTAATTATGAACAATTGATCAAAATGCAAGAAATATGCTAAATAATTTAACATATGCACGAAGCATTCAGAAAGATGGGGATATATATATATATATATATATATATATATATATATATATATATATATATATATATATATATACATCTTTCTGAACGCTTCATGCATATGTTAAATTATTTAGCATCCCATTAGCATTGGAGGACAGAATCTTGCTGGTTTACACTCTTGGCGCATCTGAGAAATCCCATCTTTGAAATGTCCCCCAATGAGAGATGGGGGGATGTGGGGCTGAACATGTCAAAATACGCATGTATACAGATAGCTTTTTCCAATGAGCACTTGAAGAGAGAGTGATAAAACTAAAATTACAGTGCCATGCAAAATCTGTACACTGAATGTAGTCTTTATATTTAGAACATGGATGAAGTTTTGCATCTCAAGTTCTGTTCCTCATCCCATAGCCTCCGGCCATGTACCATGTTCAGGTTCCCCATATGACCATGAGCCAGACCAAGCCCTACAGACCAGGTAAAGGTGAGAATGCTTCTCTCTCTCAGAGTGCATGCTTTTAAAGGTGCTTTCTACAGAGCGCAACAGTGCCCACCCACTTTTGTAGCCTCTTGGGTTCCGAAAGTATTTTTCCCATTCCTTTTTTCATAGGCTTTTCATAAAATCCTTCATAAGAGTTGTAAGCCATGAACCAAACCAACCAGCTCCGAGGTGAATCGCAACATTACAAGCATTGATTCACAGCAAAAAAGTATTTGAAATCGGGAAAAAAGTCAAAGGCACAATACTGTGTACTTACCGTCGTTCACGAGCGTACGAACTACTATCCCATGAAGCATTGCAAATGATGTAATCGAATAAAAATGGAGATATATAAAACTTTATTTTAGATTGTTGAGTTGGGCTGAAACGATTAGTCGGCGTTAACAACGTTGACAATAAAAAAAAAAATTCTACAAAAATTTTAGTTGTCGAATAGTCGTTTGATTTCATTTAATGTAACACGAGATCATATGAAAATCGAATGATGACACGCGAGAGCAGCACTGCAGTTCACGCCTGACTGAGGAGAGGAATAATTACATAGCTCACAGTCCAGATGCACTCTAAACTTTCACAGCTTCAGGTGATGTAGATCGCAAAGTATGAGGGAATTATAATGCAAAAATACAAAATAAGTAAATACAGAAGCACTGTCATCGTGAATTAAAGCAGATCAGATCTGGCATTCCACTTAAAGGTGCAGTATATAAGATTCAGAAACACTTGTTATTAATGACACCTGTGGCCTTTAAGTGAACTGCAGCCAGCTACCTTTTGCTCGTGTTCGTGCTCGTGCACACACTCCATAGGGACGTGAGCGAGCGAGCATCCAAAACAATGACATAACATACAAAGAGACTGAATGTGATCCACTGGCATCATGCTGACAGATGAGGTAGCATAATTAAAATTACACAGTTATGATTGTTTTACTACAAACTTTGAGACTAAACTAAAACTACTTATCAGCTAACATAGCATACTGATACACATATACACAGCTACATACTACCGAACTATACCAGACAGTTTACTGTTGCACTATTGTATGTTTTGTATGTCATATGTTGTACTACGATCAAGAAACCAGCGTATTTGCTTAAATTTATCCTGTATACCTGACTTTTAGTATAAAGAGATTATCATTGAAATTATTTGAAAGTTAAGAAGCAAGATAGCGTGCAATTCGTCAGCATTAGCAGGCAAGATCAAGTTAGCTAAAATTACACCGATCAATCTTTATGGCACTGTATTTCACATGCTTTGCAGTTATGTAAGCTTACCTGTCCAATAAAAAGAACGCCAATTCAGGATCGGTTTTGATCCCCAAAACCGAACGAAGTTCCCTCCAGGAATCGAATGCCCTGCCGATGTTCACTGTAGTTTTCGTTCGACCACAATCACGTTCCCGCTTAGCCAGATGGGATTCAGTAGATACATGTTTTTTTTTTGGCTTACTCCGAGTGTAGGAGTCGGTGTTGTGCTGGGAGCCGGACATTTGCAAGATTCCATCTCTAAGATAACGTTACCTAGTGTTGCAGACTGTCTGTTGACGCTGTTGAATAGTGGAAGAGAAGCGATTACTGAGGCAAGGCTCTCGGGAGCACACAAACGTCACAACCTTTGGATTTTCCGGCAAAACCGACCCACTCCCTTCGCATGAAAATCAGTCTACAGGCTTTAATAGGCAACCTAGGAAGTCCGGGAAGGGCTCATTTTTTAAGTTGCGTTATAAGCCGTTCACACATTGGCAAACAAAAAGGCGAATATTACATGAAAATTGATACATAATGCACCTTTAAGCAAAACCTGCATGTCAGAGTGTCTAAAAAGCAAACAACTTGCCGTTATATCTTTAATGCATCCTTTATTAAAGTTCAAATAATAAGGAACTGGGTCATAAACAAACTCCGAACATGCCATTTCTCTGTATGGTCAGCGCCGCTTCTGAGTCACTTGAAGGGGAGAGATTGAAACTGCACCCGGCAGTGGCACACTCTGGCGTGGGGACGCTCGTCCCTCATGCGTGTTTTCTGGAGCTAGATTATAACATGATGGCTTGCGACATATTGAATCATAATATACTGTATTTATCTTGTTGTGAAGAAAATCAGCGATACGCAGCTCTATTAAGAAGAGAGAGTTTGTTTTTGTGAGTCAAAGATGGATCGAAGTGAACATAAAGGTGAGAGAGTGTAGTCTTAGCCCATTATACACTGCAACAAAATACGTTTTTGATTAGTCTGTTTTGACTTGTTTTCCAAAAATAATATCTAAAACTCCTTTAAAACAACGTACATTTACTTTAGGAGCTATACTGCAGAAGAAAAAAAAATATTGGAGAATGTTGAATACAATATTTAATATTCAAATATTTTAAAATATCTAAAAATAGCCTACTTAAAACAAGATACATTTCTGAGAAGCAACATATAAGATATTTAGACTTGCTTTTAGAGAATATATCTTGTATATGAGTATATTTATTTCTTTACTGCACTGGCAGAAGGATGAACAAGTGAAAAAATACACTTATATACAAAAGACACTTATATTCAAGATATATTCTATGAAAGCAAGTCTAAATATCTCATATGTTGCTTCTCAAGTAAATGTATCATGTTTTAAGTTTTTAATTCCGTGAATGTCATTTAGAGATAAGATAATTTTGTCCTCTTTATTATTAGTAAGCATGTTTAATACAACCTTTTAAGTCTAGGCACAAGCTGAATAGTCGGTTAAGAGCTAATGATTAATCGTTGCAATAATCGACCGAATAGTCGAATAATCGTTCTAATAGATTAGTCGATTATCAAAATAATCGTTAGTTGCAGCCCTATTGTTGAGTATAAGATTAGAAACTATATATTTTAAGTTTACTGCAAAATATTCCGATATAAATAAAAATGTGTAGGATATGTAGGTTGAGGGTGTAGGGAGACCAACTCAATTGCCTAATTCACAGTGCTTCCTGGAATTGGGCGATTGCTTCAGGACTTTGGCCGCAGTCTCTGATTGGTGGATCTTTCTCTGATGAACATTGGGTAGTGTAGATGTTCACCAGGAATTCTGCTATTAAACACTATTTTAAAACAATGACGTTGAAAAAATGTGGACTGATGACTCCAACAAAGACACATACTATCGCTGAACAATCTCGGAGCTCACGGTATGTCAGTCTTTAAAGGTTTATAAGTTATCGTTGAAAAACAATTAGTCTATGGAAAAAATTAATGGGATGTTATTTTTCAGAACTAGACTGTTGCGCTCTATTGTCCTGCCGACAAAGCCAAAACCCAGTAACAACACAAACACTAAAACTGAGAAAAATGGCTTCAAAGTTTTTTTTGATTGTCCAGCCAATTGTGGATTATAAAATAGTTACACTTTGTTTTTGATGAATCTGAGCATAGTTATGGAAGACCACTGGAGGACACAGAGGATGGCCATGAGGCTGAAACGTCTGTGTCCCAGTGACTTGTGAATGAAATGAAATGTGAATGTAAAATAAAAAAAATAGTCTGGATAATTTCTCTTGAGATTGTCTGAGCATAGTTGAGCCAAACTTGTCTGTAGTCTTAGTCACAATTTCGTACATATTGTAATTTTGACAATGTGTAGTTACTGCATTTTGCCGTTGCAGGGCGGAGTTGGTTAAGGCTATTCCTCTGTTTTTGCCAGTAATTGCTGCACTTGCTACAAAATGTGTGAAACACACATGGGATTTGCTCTGTATAGTTTTGCGTATTGCTTTTGTTTAATCTGTGCAGTTAAGAAATAAGATGTGCCAAATGACAAGGTTTTTTTCAGGTCTGAAATTAGATGAATTAACAGAGAACATCTTGCCCATTGCATTCTCTCTTCTTTTGCTGTATCCATTTGCAGTACCGAACATGCCACAGCAAAGACCAGACCAGCATCACCCACATGGCACGACTACGATGATGCATCCAGCGACAGCTGCTGGGCCACCCATTGTGCAAAACCCAGCCTACTCCACCCAATACTTTACTTGTAGCCCCCAACAGTTTGCTAGTCAACCTCTGCTACAACAGATGCCCCACTACCAGTCCCAGGTACTGTAACATGAAAAAAGTGTTGTTTATAAGATGCATTAGACGCAAATTCATTAAACTCAAATTTAAAACAACAAAACTTAAGCAACATATGATTAAACATTCACTACAGATAAAAAATAAAATAAAAAAATAGCAGTGACATTTGGGGGAAATAAGAGTTCTTTTGAGCTCAAAAACTGGACAAGTCTGTCACTGTAAAATTGGGGTCTTTCACAATTTTCAGCTGAATCATGAAATATTACTTGTGAACATTTAATTCCCATTCAAAGAAATGTAAAAAAAAAAAAAGAAAGAAAAATACCAACATATATAAACATTGGTGGGAAGTATTTCACATCATTATCTCTTAATGCTTAAAACAATGTTATTACTTGTTTGCAATGCATACTTTGTATTTTATTGGTGATTGCATGGTCAGAAAAAACTTCCATTTGGGGGCAATATTTTCCCCCTGGAATTGATTTCCAGGGGCATTCTTTCCTTTGTAAGGGCAATTTTTTTTCTAACCTTATAAAATTATGGTGTCATACTTTCATGTCACTTCCATTTATTCGATCAGTGTTATTGAATCAACATCAACTAATATTTGTAGGGTTGGGTGTTGACATTGATTTCCTAATTTAATTTAGTCTCTTTCACGTTTTTACAAATATTTTGGTTATTAGGTAAACATTGCCTACATAACTAATATAATGCAATGACGCAGCAACACAGCAATACTCCAGATTTGGAATGAGGAGCTTATTAAACAAAACCGTAATCAGGTCCTTCATGCCACTTGAATATAACAAAGTGAAATATTTCACAGTGTGTAGTCAGAAATTATTCACACAGTAAAAGTGGTTAATGTACTGTATATTCAATATTGTTAAAAAAAAACTAAATTAATCTGGATATATTAATAAACATATTAATATTATTATTATTGTTAAGTAAATTGTAGAGTAGTGATTTCTCATACCCGATTAACTTACTGAATATATAACATCCATCCCTCCCGTACTTTTGGCCTCAGGTGAGGAGGCTTTTCAGACATAGCAGCATACTTTAGGTGAGATGAGCCGATGGGCAGGGAAGTATTTACAGGAGCGATATATTTATTTTGAATGAGAGGAGGCAACGGTAATGTATGACAATTAACTGATATGGATTGCGGAACAATAGAAGCAAAGTGGCAACATCTGCATGCTACAAATTATGTTTTGTTGATTGTGATGTAACAAGAACTCGTTGCAGGGGCATTTTTTGCCCCCTTATTTTGAATTGTGAGGTCATTTTTGTCCATTTCTTTGGCATTTTTGCCCTGAGCCCCCATAAATTTCCAACCCTGGGTGATTTGCATTGGGCAGTTAATTATTAAATTGACTGGAGAACAGCTGGAAAGATTATATATCTGAATGAATATAAGATATCAACATGAAAAGTGAAAGCCATGAATGCCGTCTTGGGTTCTCATGTTTTAGGCCCAGCATGTGTTTAGTCAAGTGATTCAGGGTGGTGCGAGGATGATCACCCCTCCTGGCCACGCTCAGCCCAGCCTGGTTTCTTCCTCCACCAATCAGTATGGTGAGCAGACGCATACTATGTATGGTAAGAACTCCCCCCGCACAAAGACAAGACTTTTTTCTTGTGCCCAGTGGATCTGATCAACTCTTTGTATCATTTCACTCCTACTCTCTATTAAATGTTTCTTGACTGAGTGACAATTCAAATTCAGAACTGTTCTGTATTTAGTCTACAAACAGTGGCAAGAAAAAGTATGTGAACCCTTTGGAATTAGCTGCATTTATGAATACATTTGTCTTAAAATCTGGTTTGATTGAAGTTACAATAATGAACAAACACAATCTGTTTTAACTAATAACACAAATTATTGTTTTGTTCTTGTACATATTGAATACATCATTCAAAAATTCAGTGTATGTTGGAAAAAGTATGTGAACCCCACAGGCTAATGACGTCAACAAAAGCTAATTTGAGTCAGGAGTTGGCAAACCTGGCATCCAATTATTGAAACAAGATTGGAGGTGTGGGTTAGAGCTACTTTTACTTATAAAAAGCACTCAAACATTTTGATTTTGCTATTCACAAGAAGCATCTGCTGACGTGGACCATGCCTTGCAAAAAAGAGATCTCAGAAGACCTACGGTCAAGAATTGTTGCTTTGCATAAAGCTTGAAAGGGTTACAAAGTTATCTCGAAGAGCTTAGATATTCATCTGTCCAAAGTTAGACAAATTGTCTATAAATGGAGATGATTTAGTACTGTGGGAACTATACTGTAGAATTGACCGTCAAGCCAAGATGACTCAAAGAGTACACTGCAGAATGCTCGAGTTAAAAAAAAAAAAGCCCTAGAGTGACAGCTAAACACTTGGAGTGATTGGAACTGGTTAACATCTCTGTTTATGTGTCTACTATACCAAAAACATTAAACAGGCATGGTGTCCATATCAGAACACCACAAAGGAAGCCACTGCTTTCTGACAAAAATGTTGCTGTGTGCCTGAAGTTTGCCAAAGACCACCTTGACACTACACAACGCTACTGGGAATATTTTTTGTTGAATGATGAAACTAAGGTTGAATTGTTTGGGAAGAACATGCAGAACTATGTATTGCTTCAAAAGGGCACCGCATACCAACATGAAAACAACATCCCAACGGTGAAGTACGGTGGAGGGAGCATCATGGTTTGGAGCTGCTTTGCTGCTTCAGGGCCTGGTCCGCTTGCCATCATCGAAGGAAAAATTAATTCCCAAGTTTATCAAGATATCCTACAGGAAAATGTCAGGGTGGCTGTTCACCAACTGAAGCTCAGTAGAAGTGCAGCAGGACAATGACCCTAAACATTTAAGTAAATCCACTACAGAATGGCTTCAAAATAAGAGAAACTCCACTTTTTGGAGTGGCCCAGTCAGAGCCCAGACCTCAACCCAATAGAGATGCTTTAGAATGACCTCAAGAGAGCCGTTCACACTAGACATCCTAAGAAAATGGCTGAGCTGAAGCAGTTCTGTAAGGAAGAATGGTCCAAAATTCCTTCTGAATGTTGTGCAGGTCTAATCCGCAGCTACTGGAAACGCTTGGTTGAGGTTATTGCTGCCAAAAAAGGATCCACCAATTATTAAATCCAAGGGTTCACTTGCTTTTTCCACAGCACTGTGAATGTTTAATGTGACGTGTTCAATAAAGACATGTAGGATTATAATAGTTTCTGTGTTGTTAGCTTAAGTACATTGTGTTTATCTATACTTGTGACTTTGATGAAGATGAGATCACATTTTATGACCAATAATGCAGAAAACCAGTTAATACCAAATGGTTCACATACTTTTTCTTGCCACTGTACTATTTGTATTCTATTATTTTTGTACATCTTTTTTTAACCTTAAAAAAAAAAGCTATTTTTAAGATTGAAGTCCAGTATTTAGACATGAAGTATACAAGTCTATTCTAAAAATATTCTAAATGTTTTGAGTTTTCAATAGATTGCTTACAAAACAATCTTGAGCCTAGAAAGATCTTTCTAAAAAATCTTTCTATTCAATCGTTGTATTTGTTTACAAAGATTGGATAGAACGTTTTTGATGAATAAATCCCTAGTTTTACCTCATGGCATAAATGCTGGTTCTCTGTTTCAGTGTCACCTACCCCAATTCCTCAGCAGTTTCAGCACCCCAACTCTACCCTGCACCACCACCCACAGCACCCTCAGCCATCTGCCACTCCTACAGGACAGCCTCAGCAGGGTAGCCAGCATGGAGGCAACCACCCAGCTCCCAGCCCTGTTCAGCATCCCCAGCACCAGGCGGCTGCTGCAGCAGCCCAGGCCATGCACTTGGGCAACACACCACAGCAGCAGATGTACTCTGGCCTGGCTCACACACCACCCTCCATGACCCCAGGCCCCAACCCTCAGTCCCCTCAAGCCAACTTCCCGACTGCCCAGCAGGCCGTATACATACACCCTCAGCAGGTGCAGCATGGGTACAATCCTAACCATATGGCTCATGTGCAGCAGGTGAGTGCTAGTGATTCTGGAACAGCAATTATAGAAATACTATGCAACATACACTTAGAAATACTTTATCTCATTCACTATTTCTCTAAAGGCCCACATGCAGTCAGGTATGCTGCCTCCACATCACGGCAATCCCTCCCACCCCCCCACCATGATGTTGATGGCCACACAGGCATCTGCTGGCCCCCAGGCTGCGCTGCCCCAGGGCACTCTCAACCACATCCCTGTGTCCTCAGCCACACACTACTCATACACTCTCACCCCTGGTAAGGGTCCATCCCAGCTAAATCAAACACATTGACAATGTTAGAGAAAGCAAATAAATTACCATTAACTTTTCTGGCCATGTTCTGCTTTGTTTTAACAGTGAAAGTGATGTGTTTTGCAAGGCTTGAGTGAATCATTAGTTCCCGTTTGTTTATGATATTAATTGTTTTTTTTTTTTGTTTTGTTTTTTAGTGCAAGCTCACCATCAGCAGCAGCTGTAGAGGATGAAGATCAGAGAACAGCAGTCGTGTTGGTCCTTGCAGAACCATCTGGCCCCCGCCCACTACCTACTGGCCAACCAATCTTTATCTTTCTCTAAACACCCCCTAAATGGCCAGGGCAACCTTAATCATGCTGTTTAACATAGCTATCCACCACCAGTGAATAAGAAACGCTAACAGACAAAGATGTGGTGAACTGTGGCTTTTTTAAAAAAAAAAAGAAAAAAAAAAGAAAAGTTTTAACAAGGAATTATTTTTCACATTTCAGTTACACTAGAACTCTTGCATTGGTTCCTAACAATAATAAAAAGCCCAGATGAGTGATAAAACTGTGCTTAAATAACTGGAACATTTCATCTGCACCTTCTAAGTTAATGATAATTCTTCCATATATTGACAGTATTAACATTACTGTTAAACGCTGCTGCTATAGCTGTGCTCAAGACCTTGGGGTAAATCAACACAGACAAAGTGAAATGATTCTAATCAAACTAAACACATGAGAAACTTCCATTAATGGAGATGTTTGGCAAAAACAAAAATGCAGATACATTATTTATTAAATTAATCTGATGGCAAAACCCCATTAGACTTGACCGTTGTTTAACTGTTAAGTTAAAATAACTTTTACTTTGTAGATAATATAAATGAATAAAAAAATAAATAAAAACATTAAAAAAAGTTTTAAAAACTTATACGTCTTGACTGTGTGTTGTTGTTTTGTTACTTCACTTAAGATTAATTTAGGGCCATTGTAAATCATAAACTAGTTTGAACTGTGATTAAACAAGAGCAATTGTTTTGGTCATCATCTTGTGGTTATTTTTATGGTGTGTCCTGGGACTTTGGCACATCAGAGGACGCAGCAAAACGTCACCTTGCAGTTCCTCTCCAGACCGTCAGGAGACGCACTGAAACGTCAGAGATGTGAACGTCAGAATTCGTTGTTCCGGTTTGAACATGTGGAACGGGTGCTTGAAGAAATCACACTTTACACAAAAGTGATCAAAAAAAATCTAAATAATAGACAACAAACGGGTTTGTTACCATGGGTAAATTAAACGTCGTTATCCTGCGTTATCTTTCCAGAGATGACTTTAGGGTCCTGACAGCGGTACGTATACACTTTAAAGAGTTTTCAATAAAGCCATCGATCTGTGTTTATAACCTTTGTACAAGCTGAAGATAGTGGAAGTGTCTATCAAAATAAAAGATTTACCATTTCCCTGGATGCATGTCAAACTGTCAGATGTATCACGGAATGTAGCATGTTAATCCATGTTTATTTAAAGGAACGAAAATCGTTTGATTCCTGTCAGCTATTTTAATGAATGTATTTATGAGCTATTACATTTCACTTAGTTTAGTGGGAACATTTGCTCCTTGAAAAGTGCTTCATTTGCTTATTTATTTGCAGTGTTGGGTGTAATCTCATTAGTGATGAAGTTCTGTAATCTGATTACTTAAAGTAGTGCAAAAAGTAGTGTAGTGCATTACGTTTTAAATGATTGTAATCAGATTACAGTTGCTAACTTTCAATTAAATCCATTACTTAAATTACTTGGGTTGCACACACATTTCTGAAATAAAAATATATATGTAGAACACATTTAAAACACATGTTATGTTAATATGTACCTCTGTTTGCGTTTTATGACAGCTGAAGGGTGTGCAACCCAAACGAATCAATGAACAAGGAGGCATTTTAAATTCCCTGAGCGGAAAAACAAACTTTTCTGTGAATAGTGTTTTAGGAAGTAACTTACAAGTAGTGTGATTATTTTTTGATTAAGTAATCCTTAAAGTCTGTAATCTGATTACAATTTTAGAGTAGTAATCAGTCATTTAATTCATTACTTCTTTTTTGAGTAATTTACCCAATATTAGTTACATGTCAACTCACCCTAAAAGGCCCAGTTATGATTCACTAACCTTCGAACCAAGTTTCCATTACACCATTATTTTTAATAATGGTTTCTTGGGGATACACAGGTGGAAATGGGCATGAAGAATCACGAAATCGTCCCAGTTAGTCTCATTTCATCCATTGCCAGTCTGAAACATGGAGGGTGCAACAAAGTTTTGAGAGAGCTGGTCAAACATAAACTGCTGGCGTATGAACGCAGTAAAAGTAAGAATTGCACTCATGTTCCCTAATAGTGTCATGTACCAGTTTTTGTGGATCAGTGCAGCTTTAGTTGAATTTGCTGTCTCCTCTCAATAGCTGTGCAGGGATATCGCCTAAATAACGGTGGCTATGATTACCTGGCACTAAAGACACTTTCATCCAGAGATGTTATTCTGTCTGTTGGAAACCAAATGGGAGTTGGCAAAGAGTCAGGTCAGGATGATCATCATCTACTATTGGAGTTTCTCTAAATCATCTCTTCATGTATGCTTCAGTTTATTATTTGTTTGATTAAAAATGTGGAAGTCTGACACAAGTTGAATCATTTTTTCCTGTCCATTCTCTCTCAACCCTTTTAAATATTTTTTTTAAAACATGTTGGTCATTTCTAATGTTGACTTTATCCAACCTGAATTGCTTTGTCTTATATAACAGATATTTACATTGTTGCTAATGCTGAGGGGGAACAGTTTGCCCTGAAACTTCACAGACTGGGCCGGACATCCTTCAGAAACCTCAAGAACAAGAGAGATTACCACAAACATAGACGCAGTATGTCCTGGCTGTACCTGTCTCGGCTCTCTGCCATGAAAGAGTTTGCATACATGAAGGTAATATCCAAATATACCAAGAGGTTATTTTTTTGTACTATTTCTATGAATGGACGAAGACACTGTCAAGGTGCAGATTTTGGGTTATTTTATTTAAATATGTTAAAATAACACATTTGTATTTGTATCCATGTTTCTAACCTGAAAAAGTATTAATTTTGAATGCATTTTTTCCTTTGACTAACAAACAAAAAATGGAAATTTGGATAGTCCAATTTTTTTTATCTAATCAGCCAGTTGCAACTAAACATATATCTTATATTAAATGTATCTTTTCAAGTATGTTTGTAGTTAAAGCCCTTGATTGGTGACCAATGTGTTGAGAGACCAGAAAAGGTCTAGTTCTTGTTCATGCTAATGTTAGTGTGGGTTTAATTTAATATTCCTTATTTTTCAACAGGCATTATATGATCAAGGATTTCCTGTTCCAAAGCCAGTGGACTACAACAGACATGCAGTGGTTATGGAGCTCATTAATGGTTACCCTCTGTGAGTTTACCTACACTTTGCTTCAGATTATCAGACTTGCTTAGACTACTTCATTTTTATACCTAAAAATGTACTTGTAATGCATGGTTATTTTCAACTGCCAAACTGTGCAGTGGTGTGCTTTATTCTATGCTGTACAATAGAAAGGACATGGAAATACTGAAGAAATATGGTCGATTGTTTTTATATTGAAGATTTATTCTTTACACAGATGTCAGGTTCGAGAGATTCTAGACCCTGCTGCACTGTACAATGAAATTATGGAGCTGATAGTCAAACTTGCCAATCATGGCTTGATTCATGGAGACTTCAATGAATTTAATCTAATGCTTGATGACAGTGACCATGTCACAATGATTGACTTCCCTCAGATGGTCTCCACCTCACATTTAAATGCAGAATGGTGATTATCTGAACTAAAAAAATGGATAATCATTGTTTAATAGTAAGCAGTGGCACTGAAATTAAATTTTTGTTTGCAAAGGTACTTTGATCGGGATGTCAAGTGTATTCGAGATTTCTTCTGCAAAAGATTCAATTATGAAAGTGAACTCTATCCAACATTCAAAGATATAAGGTAATTTTTTAAAAGCATAAAGTGGTGTCTCAAAGGGGTTTAAAGCTGAAGTGTGTAACCAAACGGAATTGCAAAAAGAATGTTTCAAGCAGGTTTCCCGAGTACTCCCTTTCTTCCATTGGTCTAACACAAAGATTGAGGCCACGCTACTATGTTGGGCTAATCGGGATACCAAAACATATAGTGCCACAGTGTTTAACTGTGTTAACATTGAAACAATTACACACTTCACCTTACATATCCTTGCTTCATTATAATGTAACATGGCATGGTTTAGACTTGCATGATTGAAGAGACTGATCAAAGATACATTATGTATTCCTCTATATAGGAGATCATGTTCTCTGGATGTGGAGATCTCAGCCAGTGGCTACACCAAAGAGCTGCAGCAGGATGACTGTTTGCTCCACCCTGAAGGTCCAGAGAGTGAGGAGAGACTCAGTGGAGATGAAGACGATGACATGCCAGAGTCAGCAGATGAAACATTACAGGCGACCTCAGTGGATACTATCAGCATGGAGGAGTTTAAACATGCCATGCTAGAGTTGGAAGGTCTGACAATTAGTAAGGAGACCCCATCAGAAGAGAACGACATAGAGGAACATGATGGAGCTGAATGTGAAAGCGAGATCCCCTCAGAGGATATTCACAGCAAAACAGTTTCTGAAGTTTCCAAGGACTTGGGTAGGGACGAGGATGATGAAATGGAGGATGAGTGTCCTGATTTGGTAGACCTGTCCACATGCAACAAAGAGTTCAGGCCTTTCAGGTGAAAAATCAAAATAAGTAATTTTTTGACATGGGGTGTTTTGACATGGTAGTAATTTTTTTTTTTTTTTTTTTTTTTTTAAACACTGTTATCAAGCTAATTAGTTTCATTTGAACTCTGGCTAATGCACTTAAAGGGATGGTTCACCCAAAAATGGAAATTCTCATCATTTATCCACCCTCATGCCATCCCAGATGTGTATGACTTTCTTTCTTCTGGTGAACACAAATGAAGATTTTTAGAAGAATATTTCAACTATGTTGGTCCTTTCAATGCAAGTGAATGGTGGCCAGAAATCGGAAGGTCCAAAAAGCTGGTAAAAACAGCATAAAAGTAATCTATATCACTCTAGTGGTTAAATCCATGTGTTCAGAAGTGATATGATAGATGTGGGTAAGAAACAGTTAAATATTTAAGTCCTTTTTTACTATAAATCTCCACTTTCACTTTCAGATGTGAAAGTGAAATTGGAGATTTATAGGGGAAAAAAGGACATAAATATTGATCTGTTTCTCACCCACACCTAACATAATGCTTCTGAAGATATGGATTTCACCACTGCAGTCTTATGGATTACTTTTATGCTGTTTTTACCAGCTTTTTGGACCTTCCGATTTCTGGCCACCATTCACTTTGATTAGTCATACACATCTGGAATAGCATGAGGGTGGATAAATGATGAGAGAATTTTAATTTTTGGGTGAACTATCCCTTTAAGAATTGTTACCTGCAAAACAGGCTGCTTTTATTATTTGCATTCTGCATTGTTTTTTCCCATTGCAGTTCGCAACCCTATTAGAACAGATCTAGGATCCACTGCTCTAGGTAGCTAAATTCAAACACTAGAACAAGCCTATCAAAATGCTAACAGGGGTTGCGCAGACTAGTCAAATAGTCGACAACAACTAACGTAGTCAACACCATCAGCCTAAAGTCGACAAGACGCTCACCCTAAGATTTACAAAATGCGTCTGCAGGAAATACAGCAGGTGTGAAGCCCGGTGACTTTGAACTGAAAAGGCACATTGGCTCAAATATCGGCTGTGATGTTCTGTCAGACTCGCATTAAAAGAGACACAGAATGCACTTTAAAACTGGTGTATCAACAACAATCTTACACATTCACCATATCTGGATTGCACATGCGCATAGCATTGCATCAACAAATGCTACGGTAACCTGCAATATATGCAAATTGGCCTTCAAATATAACCGAAATACTAATGTTATGCTGACCTGGATTCTGTTGCTCTTTCAAGAACATGATACGGCGACAGTTAGAAAAGTGCTTCAAGTTGAAGTCTGATGACATGACAGAATGCATCCCCATAGTCAGCTTTGTGTGTTGGGACATCTGACTTGGACACTGTTCGCTCCTTCAAGAATGTGATTCGGCGACAGGTTAGAAAAGCGCTTCAAGTTAGAGTCTACTGACATTGGGTGTGCGGTGGTTTGGGGGTGCAATGACGTCACGACTACTCGAATTCGACTTGACTACTGGGTTTGACTAATCGACTATTAAAAATCAGTAGTCATGCAACCCCTAAGAGAGTTTCATTTTAAGAATTGTGACCATGAAGAATAGTGCTTTAAATTAAAGCTATTGCAGTTGAAAAAAGTCTTGCAGTTAATCTTACACCTAATGCTCTCAGGCATGTAATCCAACAGAGATCAAGTCAGCCTTGAGAAAGAGCAGAGGAGGAGAACAACTAGTGAAATGACCATTGGAAGTGTTGGCAGTTGTTCCACTATTCCACCAGTGAGTACAACCCTTGATAAATTCATTCTGAGGTCAAAGGTTTATGAATGTCACATTTGACGCTGATTGCATATGTATATAGTTCATGATTTTGCCTTCAAAAAGGGTAAAAAAAAAAAAAAATGTGTAACTTGCATTAGGATGTCTTACAGTAGGTTTTAAATGATTCAGTTTAGGTATATGTTTTGAAGTGTCTGAGTGATTCATTTGGCTGTTCCCGACTGCAGGATGTCATCAGGCAGAAAGTGAGGAGACAACTTACCAAACAGCAGAAGGCTGCTCAGAGACGACGTTTGCAGAAGGGTGAGGCCAACCTGGTGACCAAGGAGAGGCGAGAAAATCAAATCAACATCAAAAGCAGTTTGGATGCAGCTCAATTCTGGGGCTGAGAATGGCATAGAAATACTTCAAAATAAATCACTCTGGACTTCTAAAATGTTTCTTTGCCTCTTATCTATTTGTGTATGACATTAATAAAACCATTGTAAAAACAATGAACGTGGAAGTTGAGTCACGACTAATTTTATGACTTGAAATTAGCATTTTAAGACAAAAAAAAACCACACACAAAAAAAAAAAAAAAATACTTTTTAGACATTTTTTTTCCCCATTCTTTCTCTGGTTCAGGGATGCAAATTACTCACCTTTCAGCTGGAGTCACCTTTTCTGAAGCTTATTTGCCTAAATTGTTTGGTTACATTTTCGACTTTTTCTTTATTAAAATCACTTGAAAGGTTTACTTTAAGCTAAAATAAATAAATGCAACAAACAAATCAACGGAAATTATTCATTTGGAAAACCTATGACTTTCTCACATTTTTCACCTCTTATGAGTTTGGATCCTGCTGGTTAGTCCTTAGTTTAAATTTGTTTGCCCTGATGTCCTTCAAAATGATAAAGAGTTAAATGACATCTTTGTTCACATATGTTATTGTTTTTCAGGACTTTAGTATAACTGCAGATGTACACTGATCCTTGCAAACGTTTACCTTGATTCTCGTGGCATTATTACTGTAAATAATAGATGAATATGGATCCCCTCCAGACAATGTAAGAAGCTTTATAATATTTGTAATTTTTAGAATAATTTATGTGTATTTAAGTGTATTTATTTGTTGACGACAGTGGCGGTGTCATGAAAATATATGCTACCTATCAAGATGTGCTACCAACGCTATATTCGCATAGTTTTAGCACGTATTATCAGAACAGGGGCTAATACCAAATTTCCAGTTTTATTGTAGGAATAGAACTGAAGTACTGACTAGGTAAATACCTTAGTAAATATATGTAATATCATAATTATTGTTTATTTATGTTTCTGGACAATGGATGGACAATGTACAGTCTGTCATAAGGGTTTTTGCTTCGCTTTTTGTCCCTTCTCGCTGGCCGTTGCAAAGAGGATAGGCACGTGATCTGTAGATTGCGATAATGTCCAGAAACAAAACAAAACATGAAGGTTTGACAGCTGCAACAAAAACGTTACGACTAACTGACAGCCGCTGTTTATAAGAGGCATATATTCATATAGTCATAATTTAGGTAGGTTATACTCATTTTCTTTTCACATTAGCGGATTCTGCGATGATTGTATTTTGGATAGCAAATCAGTTATGTTAGCAGGAGTTATGTTGACATCTGCTCCTCCCTGCAGTTTCATGGTGTAACTGGTTATTTCTGTTTACTATTACTAGTAATGATAGATTCCTCCTCGGCAAGCTTGGTAAACTAGCTTCCCCTCTGTTATGAATGAAAAATGCTGATTTAACCTCGTCAGACGGATGTGAACTGCTGTCTGGGCTCTTATATGTCACTGTCAGTTCTGATATGGATGATGTAAACAATAGAATTTCAGCTATGTGTTTTAGTTTGTCTATTTTTTTCTCCATATATGATTGTAATGCCGTTGGATCTTGCATTGCCGTGACTGAATCCTCTCATTCAGTTCAGAAAATATTAGAGATCATGTGGATAACTGTGTGGAGATGGAGGCTGTGAGACCCAAAAAGTCCAAGTCCAAGTCCAAGTCCAGTGGAAAGTCACAGGTGAAAACCCATCTATATAAGTACATAGAAATGCTCATCCTCTTAAAGGTATAGTTCACCCAAAAATACAATTATCTCATAATTTGCTCACCCTCATGCCATCCCAGATGTGTATGGCTTTCTTTCTTCTGCAGTACACAAACTAAGATTTTAAGAAAAATATCTCAGCTCTGTTGGTCCATACATTGTAAGTGAATGGTGATTAACACTTTAAAGCTCCAAAAAATCACATTAAGGCAGCATAAAATAAATCTATAAAACTCCAGTGGTTAAATCCATGTCTTTAGAAGTGATATGATAGGTGTGGGTGAGAAACAGATCAATATTTAAGTCCTTTTTTACTATAAATCTCAGCTTTCACTTTCACATTCTGAAAGTAAAAGTGTTAAAATTATTGAAATATCGATCTGTTTCTCACCCAAAGTGATTGCATCACTTCAGAAGACATATATTAAACCAATAGAGTTGTGTAGATTACTTTTATGCTGCCTTTATGTGATTTTTGGAGCTTCAAAAATCTGGTCACTATTCACTTGCATTGTATGGACATACAGAGCTGAGATATCTTCTAAAAATCTTCATTTGTGTTCAGCAAAAGAAAAGGTCATACATATCTGGGATGGCATGAGGGTGAGTAAATGATGAGAGAATTTTCATTTTTGGGTGAAATATCCCTTTAATATGTGTTGAAAATGCAATGGCTTGAAATTATATTCTATAATGAATGCACTTATCTCATAAGCCTAAAATGAAAAGATTTCTCCATTTTGAAGAGTGATATTTTACTTCTCCAACAGGTCAAAAAGGAGAGACCGTCTGAGGGTGTTAGAAAGCCTTCGGGACCATCTACAGAACTCCATGAGCCAGCACCAGCTCCTGAGTTCACTGCTGATTTCACAGATGTTCCCCTCAGTCTTTCTCCTGTGCCTCATGCCACTGATCTGAACCCACCCACTCAGCCCTCAGTAGACCATAATGACAATGATGAAAAGGACCAAGACAGAGGTCTCTTGTGTGATACGACTGAAATACTGGAGAAACCCCCGTGCCAGGAAGACACGCAGCATAAATCGCAGTCTCAAAACATGGCACCTCATGTAGACCAAGTTTTGGTGTCCGCTCAGTACCACCAATGTGGTCAAAAACTTGCAGAGCCATTTAGTGTCCCTTCTATATATCCTTCGATCCCAGCTGCTTGCTCTGAGCCTCAACTCTTGGAAGCCACATGCTCTATCACCTATGGACTGGTAGATGCTTTCCTTATGCCATTGGCTTCTGAGGCAGCAGTTAGGCCTGGACAAATAGCTGTTCAACCTCTAGCTAGCCAGGAATCCTCCCCAGCCAGCTTAGTCCCTGTGGAGGTCGCTGATGTGGAGAGGCTTTATCCAGAGCTGCCCAGAACCTACCAGACTTTAAAGCCCTTTACTAGTGAGCAGCTACGAACCTGGGAACCGGGTTCCTGGCTGGAAAACGTGGAGCTCCATGCAGCAGAGTTCCAGAGTCTGGCCCACCAAGAGGGACATGAGTTGTACGAGCTGCTGCTGAGCTACTGGAGGTGCCGTAAGCAGTTGACCCAGGCCCAGACTGAACTGCAGGCTGCTAACTCGGACTGCAAAAATGTGCAGAATCGGCTGTGGAGCTTTAAGGACGAAAGGCTTTCGTTACAGGTGAGAAATGTGGGTAGTGTTGGTAGTGTAATGGCTTTGGATATTGGCAGCTAACATAACCAATTTTAAAGGCAAACAAATAAATAGAAAGTTGCTGAGAGTATAGTCCTCTATCTCTATGAAACGACTGGGTATAGAACGTATACCACTATATTTAGTATGCAGTAACTTTAGATAAAACTTAATAAAAATAAAACTCCAAAAATGTATATTAAGTAGTAATGATTCTCAACTGGTATTGCTTCAGCACCCAGACTTTACATTGGACATAAAGTGGCGACCCAAAACAGTAACAAAACAGTAATGCAAAATCAAACATTGAAATGTATTAAATTGTTTATTATTGGTTTCTAAATGTCTTTTTAACTTCTTTGCATTAATTTACAGCACTAAACCAATTGTGGTTGGCACAGACCATGTTTATCCTTGTTGCAAGTGAACCAATATTTAATGTAAACTCACTGAGCACTTTATTAAAAAACACTATGGTCCTAATAAAGTTCCTGACGTGATCTTCTGTTGTTGTAGCCCATCCGCCCCATGGTTTGACGTGTTGTGCATTTTGAGATGCTATTCTGCTCAATAAAATTGTACAGAGTGGTTATCTGAGTTACCGAAGCCTTTCTGTCAGCTCAAACCAGTCTGGCCATTCTCTGTTGACCTCTCTCATCAACAAGGCGTTTCCATCTGCAGAACTGCCACTCACTGGATGTTTTTTGGTTTTGACACCATTCTGAGTAAATTCTAGAGACTGTTGTGCGTGAAAATCCCAGGAGATCAGCAGTTATAGAAATACTCAAATCAGCCCGTCTGGCACCAACAATCATGCCACGGTCTAAATCACTGAAATAATTTTTTTTCCCCATTCTGATGGTTGATGTGAACATTAACTAAAACTCTGTATTGACATGATATCATGCATTGCACTGCTGCCACACTTTTGGCTGATTAGATAATCGCATGAATAAGTAGGTGTACAGTTGTTCCAAATAAAGTGCCCAGTGAGTATACATTTAATTTTCTTTTACCTTGCAAATTTTTTTTCATGGATTTTTTTTTAAGTGAGGGGATGTCACGCAACCAAGTCACAGATTAATTTGCGCCAAAATACTGTAGAGTTTGTTTGGATGCCCAGCATTTGATGTCAACAACAAAAGATATTGGAACCGTTTTCTCTTCCTTTTTCAAAGTTGATAAGCCTGTTTATTTAACTCTTCTAACTATACGTGGTTTAGTGGTTAGTTGCATTTTATTGTTTGCATTTAGCATTGTTTTTTTTTCCCCCCTTGCTGTCTATCACCAGATCTAAACAGACCTGATCAGAATAGATCTGCAATCCATATTTTGTTGAGAACATCCATTATATGGTTTTGTCTTTTGTGACTTGTGGTAAGGTTTGTTGCAGTAGCCTGATCCCTGGTCTAAAAACGTTTTGTAGTGTGTTTCATTGTAGGCTGTTTGTCTAAGTAACTCTATGCCTTAACTGTAAAGTCTTATATACTGTTTAATTCTATTTTTCCTATCATAAAAACACACCCACCCGTTTGTTTTACAGGGTGTGTGTGCAGACCAGGCCAAGGTGTTTGGCTACCACTCTTACCAGCAGGTGACACTAAATGAAGCAGCAATAGCTGAGCTGAAGCATCTGTTTGCTGCTAAGGCAGAAATACTCCATCAGACAGTGGCGCTGCACTCGTACACCTCCATACTGTCCCGCCTGCAAGTGGAGTCTTATCTCTACCATTTGCTCAGCAGTAACCCCACCACCAAGAGTGTGGCTGTACAAGATACGAGCACAGGCAAGTCCGCACTGATAAGTTTGTGCTTGCACTACTTTAATATGGTTAGATTACCATGGATGGTGATAAATAAGTCACAGATATTAGTTCGGTTTTCACTGTGTGCTTTGAGTGTCTGGAATACTTTCATATGTTCACTGGCTTTTTTGTGTGAGCAAAACCTCTGGGAAATATGAATGTTTGAAGTATTTCAGAGACATATCAGCTCCTCATTGTATGACTAGTACAGGCAACTTTTATAATATTATTATATATTTCCTACTGATCAATAAAATGGATAGAATTTCTACTGAAAGTAGTGCTCTCTGTAAATGTGAATGTTGGTGCAGTTGATTTTGTGTGTGATGTTATGCATTGAACTTCACAGTAAGTCCAAAGTCTCAACCCTCCTCTTTTCAACCGCTGAAGGAGAGCATCAGTGTGCTGTTCATTTTCACCAGACGGGTTCTAGACGATTCTCAGTTTCAGTCTGACATCCATCTCTGGCTGCAGAGGCTGGTAAAGACCCCCAAACACCAGCTCATGAGTTGAACAAAATATCAATGTCATGATAACATGAGATAAGTAAGGCCTTGATCAGACAGGTAGAATTTGTTTACTCCTATTTGTTAATTTATTTTGTAGTTTGAACTGTAGAAAAACACATGAAATCCGCTTTTCACAAACCCAATCAAACATCTATTGCTAAACATCCATGCAAGGTGAACGTATGCAAGTTTCCATCATTACTTTTACAGCCAATTTGGACATGCTAGAAAAGCAACTGCAGTCTGAACAGAAAATATATCAGACCTGGCCACATATTACTTGTAGTTTGAGCAGTCAGTCTAAAGAATTGGATTTAAGAAAAAAATGAATTTTCTCTACAGTGTAAACAAAGCCTAAGGGGTGATGTACAGTATAATCAGCTGGTCTATATCGTTGACAAATCAATAAGAAAATGAACATGAAATATTGATTTGAAATAATTTTTTGTATGGGAAGAAAGAATATGTGATAATATTAGAAAACATTATCTTCATATGAGAAACATTTTGAAACCGTAGCTACAAAATACTTGTAATTTTACATTCAGTAGCTTGAAATACTGTAAATATTATCATGTCTTTCAGTTCATTTGATGCAAGCTTGCAATATTAATAGCCTTGCATCCCATATCAGCCTCGTTATTAGACCACCTTTTCATGACCTGGGATAAAACCTATAAGTTTGTCTCTGCGCAGGTCTCTGTGCTGCATCTGGTCGGTTCTACAGGAGATCATCTGTTCATCCTAAACCACATGCTCTGCTGCCCCGCAGGAGTGGGGAAATGGGCTGTGCCATTTCTACAGGTACTCAAACAGAGTTTTTATGTGCTTTACTATGCAAAACTCACAATGGACACTAATGAGAAACGGTGATATGTAGTAAATGCTAACAGGTAAAAATATGAAGATTTAAAAAAAAAACTGCTTGACTTATAATAATCATAATAATCTTTGTGTCTGCTTTCCTTCCATAGATCAAAGTATTGGATAACCCATCTGGAGTGTATTATTTCATGCAGGCTCTGGCTATTCTCATGTCTCCCGCAAGGTGAAGATTAGCTTTACTGGGAATTAAGCTCGAGCTCATATACCATTGATTTTTTGAAATCTCTCTTTTCATCTCCACTGTTATAGTTTGACTCAAATAGCTAGTCCTGTTGTTTGAAACACTTGTAACTACAAGCAGGAATTGGACTAGATGAAATCATGGGCTTGCATTTTTGGTGGCATGGTCAATTATTGTAACATATCTAACAAAATCTGTCATATTGTTTTTGCTTTTGCAAAAATAATTCTGGAATGGATGGCCAGTATTATTTATGTAAAAACAAACAGACATGGACATTTAATTTAATTTGAAGATGTGTGTGTGTCATAGGCACCGTATAGACTTCCTGGGACACATGAAACCCAGTGACCCAAAGGGCAATAACAGTCTTTCAGGACCTGCATCTGGAAACTGGACTCTAGTGGATGAAGGTGGAGAAGAGGTAAGTGTCATGAAAGTTACAACCCTTCACAAGACTGCCTGAATCCCAGCATCTATGTTATGGTTTTCCTTCTATATGTATATGTGTATGTTATTATACTGTATATATGTGTATGTTATTATATATATTTGTTTATCTCACTGTGTATATTTTTTGCATCAAGAAACTTTTATTAGCAATTGATCATATTTTATTGCTTCCTGGGGTTGACTAGAAACACTTAAAATTGCTCTCATCAGCACAGACTGAAAATGTTGAAATTGTCTCTATGGAACCATGAACAAAACCTTTGTTTTGTGTGTACGCCATACTGTATAGTGTTATCACTGTATGCCATACTCTCATGTGATGACTTCTGTAACACTTTTTTTTTTTTTTTTTAACTCTTTCAGGATGAAGACCCAGAAACAAGCTGGATGCTGCTGTCTGAGGATGATCTGATTTTACTGTTCTCTCAGTTTCCCTTTGATGAGCTCTTCAAACACTTACTAGGGATCTGCTCTAAAGGTGAGACTCTCATTATGCCCTATAGACAAGATATGCAGTGACAGTCATGATCCCACATTGTTCAAGTTCATCATTTTCCTGTGATACTTGTTAGTAGATATTATAGTAATAAACTAACTAAACACAAAACTAATGCTGTCTGGTTATGTCTAAGTAATTGCATTTTCTCCAAATCGCTGTCCCTGTTAAATATTTCTCTTGCCAATAGGTGACTATCAGCCTCAAGCCACCACTAGTCAAAAGATGATGAAGATATTTGCGTTTGCTTCTTCGCTGGTTGAGTTGCTCGTAGTCGGCTTGCAGACCTACAACAGAGCACGTTATCGCCAGTTTGTAAAGAGGATTGGTCACATGATCCGGTACATAAGCTTCATAATTTCATTTCATACTGTTAAATATCCTCAACCGGAGATATTATTCTAAAGAACATTTAGGTTGTCAGTCACATTTAATTACGAATTAATCTGTAACTGGCTATTGGTATTCATAATGTTTGTATTTTCAAGTATTTGTACACAGTGGACTTCTGAGTGTATTATCCGTTGTTGCAATATGTCCATGTTCTTCATAATATTCTTCAGGATGACGCTCTGCTATGTGAGTGACCACTGGGCGCAGTACATCAGCCTTACAGGTGTGAGCAGGAGCACACTCCAGGAACAGTCCTTCTCAATGGAGAAGCTGCAGGTGGAGTTTGACCATCTATTTCTGAGAGCAGTGCTGCACGTGCTGAAGGCCAAGAGGTATACAGACTATGCTGTAAATATATGAAGGTTTTTGTTGATTTTGAAGATGTGTTAAAAGTGTTAGAAGTTTAAAATCGAGAAAAATGTTGCACCTGTGGAAGACATTGAGCTTTGGTGAGCATGCTGGAGATGTAGGATCATATCCAACCTGCTTCGTTCCCCGATCCTATTCCCCCATCTATTACTAAATCATTTCCTGTGTATTCTCTACTTTCACTGTCAATAAAATGGCAAAAAGCCCAGAAATAACATTTCTTCCTTGAAATATGGCTAATCGCACTTTGTTGTTCACAGACTGGGTATATGGCTGTTCATGTCTGAGATGCCATATGGCACTTTATCCAGTGCCATGCTGTGGAAAATTTTCTACATCATGCAGTGTGCAGAGACGGATGGTCTGGAAAAGCTCAGCTGTAGCCTGAGTGCTGAAGACTGTATCCAGGGGCTCAGAGGTAAGACAGCCAGCACATCTAAGAATGGTTTAGATGACGAACGCTTAGGGGCAAATTCATTAAACAGTTGCATGGTATTTCAGCGCAAATAGCTATGTCTTTTTTCCCAACCACCTGCAATCTAGTTTAAGCAGGCGCAATCAGCCCTGAAATAGTGCTGTGTCTTCAGTATTTAAATGAAGACATTGTCATTCCTCTCCATGCGAACGCGCCCCTTTCTATGTAAATTAGGGTCATTATAGATGGCACTTCATTTACAAAAATTGCCTGGCACAATTTACATTGCGGTATGATCGCCAGATGAAAGCAGGCTGTATAATTCATTTTATTTAAGAGAAATCTTTGTAAAAAAAATTCAATCAATCTTGCAAGCAGTAGTTTATTAAATAGTTATCAAATGATGTTAAAGAGTATTCAGAAACGGCCCTTGAGATTGGAATTGCACCCTGCAAATTGCATTCAGCACAGATTTTGTAGCTGGGTTTGTGCCGTTGCCTGATCTGCATAATTCCTTTAGTGAATCGGATGCAAAACCAGTGCAAATAACCATTGCTTTTACGGGGGCGCAATTTTGTTTTAGTGAGTTCCCCACTTAGTGTGTGTTTACGTGTGTCCAGAACCAAGCCACCAGGAGAAGTTTGAGCACTGGCTGTCAGAGATAAACAGCTCAGATGGAATCTGCCTGTTGACAACATTTGCACACATGGCCCAGCCCAGACGCTCTGATGTTGACCCTGAGTTCGTCAGGACCATAGTGCTGGAGATATATGAGGTGATTTCACTCTAAAGTCTGTACAAACAGACTCTAAAACTGACAAAGCAAGAAACCGTCCCTCATTCATAACATTTGGTCCAAATGTGGATATGCTGATATCCTAATAGCTTCCCTTGGTAGTTAATCCATTATCTCCATTTTTGCCTAACCTCGTCACAGAAGTCTTTCCAGATGCTACAATTTAAATTATTCTGTTTTTATTTCCTCAAGGTGTCCTATGTGAATATTGCCACTCGAGAGATCTTCTCTAAAGTGGGGCGGGAGTTGCTGGCTGTTATAGCATCTGCCCACCCTCACATCATCTCTGTATTGTTGGAGAGACTGAGAGAGACCATAGACAAAGTGGGCATGGTAAGTAACATCCTGCAATCTCCAGTCCACCAAAGACAGAGGAAATGTTTACTGAGACCCAAGCGTGACTGCTGTGTGCATTTTCCATTATATTTGATCACATTCTTTATGTTTCCAGGAGTGTTGGTTATTCATGTTTTTGAGACGTTATAGACATTGCAACAGAAATTAGCTTAATTAATTCTGATTCAAAGTAATGATCAGCATCATCCGATCACTGCCAACCATGTTATAATAAAATTATACATTATACATTCTGAAACAAAGTACTGATTACCATTGTCCCATGTCTGCCAAACATGTTGAGTGGTCCAAACATCATCTGCAGCCTGAAACTGAACTTTTGGAAGTTTGGATTGAATGCACTTAACTGCATAAAGAGCTATAGGGTGCTCCCTTGCTCCCTTATTAGTGAATGACTTAACTGAAATGCACCTTATTTAACTCCATATAAAGCCTCTGAAAGTAACATTTTTCAGCTTTTGGATAAACCCATTGATTCTCAATGTGATAATGCACAGTAAATATAGAATTTCTAAGGAAAAACATTGTGTTTAGCAGCGTGGCGTTTCGCGATAAATCGCTCCAATTTTAAAAAATGGCATATCGGATGAAACTAGAGACTCTCTAGTTCTTTTGACTCAAAAAGGTTAATTAGTTTTCTTACCAGATGTAGTTTTGTTGGCGTTTCTCCCAAAGACAAACTCCGCTGTGATTGGCGCCATGTTGTTTTGTCACATGACTCCGTGCATCAAAAGTTTAACTCTTTACTGACAGCCCAGAGTCTCCTTAACTGAGATTAGTCGGTTTAAATGAATTTAAATTATGCGTTGCATATCGCTGAAGCCAAAATACAATGTCCATGCATGTGTACACAGGGTCGCACAAGTTTAAAACAAAGTGTCACACTATATTACTATTGTTGGCGGTAAGAAGGTGATCAGAGATTGATAAAGACCAACATTTGTGCATGCAATGAGTTGGTACACTAAAGTTCTATTTATGTTTCTATTTGTTTATTGACTTCCATAATGGACCAGAATAATAGTAAATGTGCAAATGAAGGTTTAGTGTTATTTAGTTTATTTTATAATGTATATCTGAAGAACGTTTGAGGTGTACAGTATTTGAAGTATTATCAGGAATCAACATTTATATGGATTTCCAACAGGTTGTTTGTTTATCGATTACATTGTTTAATATTAATAAAAACATGTATTATTTTAAATGTAATAATTTTTTTAAAATATTAAATTAAACAATTTCTGTCCAGGTGTCACTGTACGTGTTTAAGGAGTTGCCCCTGCACTTGTGGATGCCATCCCAGGCTGAGTTTGGGTTGATTCGTGATTGGCTGTTGAACTTCAGTCTCATTGATGTGGAGAACAGACTAGCCTGCATCATACTAGAGAGCCTTAACTGGGGTTTTCAGCATGTGAGTGTGATTTGTGTTTATTGAAGAAAAGATATGCACTAATTTTTCAATTTGACTACAGCTTACCTTTTTATGTAAATTAGGCTCATTATAGATTGCACTTCATTCACAAAAATTCCCCGTTGCAATTTACGTCACGCTATTACCGGCAGATGGAAGCAGGTAGTAAACTGAATTTTATTTAAAAGATGTTTTTGTGTACATTTTCTATCAATCATTTCAGCAGTAATTCATAAAAAAATGACCAAATGATGGAGAAGAGCCTTATAACCTTGCATCTGTCCAGATGCGCGGTGTAGTCGAGTGCAGTTTCGGCATGTTAAAGAGGTGATTCAGGTGTCTGAAACACAATAGTGGAGTGATGCTGTACAGTCCCAGCAGAGTGTATCAGATCACAGTGGTCTGCTGCATTTTCTACTATCAGAATCTGTCCCGAGAAATCAGGGATTGCGCGAGCAAATTGCAGTCAGCACAGATTTTGTGTTAATCTGCATGATTCCTTTAGTGAATCTGGCACTAAACTAGTGCAGACATTGGATACAAATAATCAGCACTTTTACTAGGCACAGTTCATTCTAAGTGAATTCCCCACTAAGTGTTTAACATTCATCTTAAAAGTATAACTTTCCATCTCATCCACAGAATGGTTTCCTTGTTCAACCAGCTTCTTTGCACAGTGATGTCGCCCTGCTGGTCATTGAGGCTTATCAAAAATATCTCACAGACAAGCCATATAGTGGCATCTTATCAGAAGGCATCAAACAGGTATGATATGTATCAAATTCTGAAATGACCGATAGGTCCAACAACTTAGTGGAACTGTTTAAGAGCAATCTCTGCATAATGTTATGTACTGTAGATTTTTTCCTTCATCAAGTGTTAGTGCTTTTGACAAAGATAAAATGCAAAAACACTTTTGAATGACTATGCTTTAACTCTAATGGCTTTGTTTCTCAGGGCAGTTGTGGCCTATATCATTACATATGTAAAAGGCCTGCTTCATAGTGCTTTACATCCAAAGACTGTTACATTTAATCTTGGCAGAAATTAGAACTCTGTAAAACACTTTAGTGTAATCAAGTCAAATGTTTGATGGTTTTTATAAGCGATTTGTTATGGTGAATGTTAACTATAGTTACCACTCCCCTGTGGCAGTCATTTGGAACATGTTTTCTTTATGATAACTCTCTGCAGGTGTCTTATCTGGCTAATGTGGTGCGGCTCGGCCAGACTCCAGAGTCTGCTTTTAACCAGTGGGCCTGGGATCTGGTTCTGAGGCTGAAGCTTCATGCCAACGAGCGAAGTCCTTATGATGCCTGGTGCCCCCTGCCCTCCTCCAGTGCCCCCAGTGTGCCAGAGATAACAGACTCTCCCACCATGCACCCTGTGTTTAAAGCTGTCAAAGTAGGCCTTCCCATTGGATGCTTCCTGGCTATCAACATGACCACCATTGGGCACAGGTTTGCAAGGAATATTGTGACTCTTTTTGTAGGCTTTGCTTTATTGCTGTCTAAAACACCAGTTTAATGTCCATAGACAACTCTTAAGTAAGCCACTGTAAAACTGTGGCTCTGTGATGTTTTTAATTTAGTTTTTTAACTTTCTGACATCAACTTCTTGCTCAACTAAAGCCATAAGTGTAGATCGTGACTTCATGTTTGTCTGAACAATGAAAGGCAGGGGGCATAATAATAATAATATTTTTTATTTATATAGCACCTTTCAAGAACCCAAGGACGCTTTATAAAATATAGGCAAAATCAGAGATCAACATAGAAAGTAGTTTCAAGCAAGTAAGCAAGCAATCTAACAGGCATACAACATCAAAACACAAGCAGCAGAGTTTTGCACAAGTTGTAAGCGGTGAAGTGCTTTTGTGGGTAAACCTCTGAACAAAGAGTTACAATATTCTAAATGAGAGGTAATGAAAGCATGGATGACAATTTCAGCATCTTTAAGGTTAAGCGCAAAACATAGGCGGGCAACATTGTGGAGGTGAAAGAAACAGGATTTAACAAGTTGGCTGTTATGGGCTTAAAAACACAATGTAGGGTCAAATAACACTCCCAGGTTTCGTATAATGGGTGAAGGCCTAACCAGGATCATCAATGTCAATGGAAAGGTCATGATGTGAAGAGACCAGGGATTTGTGGCCAGCTAACAAAATTTCGGTTTTGTCAGTGTTTGTTCAGATTTAAAAAGTTTGCTGCCATCCAGACTTTAAGATCTTGGAGGCAAGCAGTAATGGAAGTGGGTGCAAGAACAGATTTGGACTGGGAGGCAATGTAGATTTGTGTGTCATCAGCATAACTATGACAACTAAGACCATGGCGATGAATGATCTGGCCTAGCAGAAGCATATAGATTAGAAAAAGAAGTGGACCAAGAACTGATCTTTGAGGCACATCATGTGAAACAGTGATAGAGAGAGATTTGTGTTTGTTAATACTGATGAATTGTTGCCTGTCACAGAGATATGAAGTTAGCCACTGAAAGGCTATACCAGTAATACCCACAGCAGATAGGCGAGTAAGGAGTACGGAATGGCAAACAGTATCAAAAGCTGCGCTCAGGTCTAATAGGACTTGGAAGCTGAGGGCACCAGAGTCTGATGTGAGGAGGAGGTCATTTACTACTCTTAAAAGGGCCGTCTCTGTACTGTGGAGGGGGCGGAAACCTGATTGAAAAGGTTAATGCAAGTTGTATTTTTCCAAGTGAGACTGTAACTGAGCGGCGACCACCTTTTCTAATACCTTAGCTAGAAAGGAAGGTTGGAGATAGGCCTAAAATTACTCAAGACTGTGTTATCAAGACCTGGCTTCTTGAGTACTGGAGTGATAGCAGTAGTTTTTAGTCTAAGCGGTATGTGGCCAGTAGCAAGAGGCCTGTTAATCATGTGGGTGATAGGTGAAATGAGAGTTGACAAGGAGTTTTTAAAGAGATGTGTTGGTAATGGATCAAGCTGGCAGGAGGAAGAGTTTGAGTTACCAATCAGATTTTCAACCAAGGATGTGTTGGTAGGTGAAAAGGCCTTGATGGGGTGGACTAAAAGTGTAAGAGAAAATTCTGAGAGAGCAGAGGGAGAGAAAGCCTGATAAATATAATCAATTTGATCTAAGAAAAAGGTTTGAAAAGATTCACATAAGTCTTTAGAGCCAGTAAGAGTAGCAGATGGGGGTTTTATAGGTTTGTTAATCTTAGAGAAAAGTGTTCTGGGTTTGCACTTGGATTTACCGTGGATAGGTAAGTAGAGCATGCAGTGTTAAGATCTTATTTGTGTTGTAACATATGATCTGAGAAAGCAGTAGCATGAACATAAAGGCAAGTCTTCTTGTAAAGTCGTTCAAAACGCCTGCCCTTAGCTTTCATTACTCAGAGTTCGGGGGTGTACCATGGGGAGGAATGAGTTTAGGGAACAGTTCTAGTCTTAAGCGGTGCGAGTGCATCTAGTACATTAGAGATAGTCTCATTATAAACTGAGAGAATTTCATCTGGACATGAAAGTTCGATAGAGGCAGAAATAACAGCAGAGAAATGAGTGTTTATGGATTTCAGGTTGTGATAGGATATTGTGGTTTTCATTTTAGGCTTCAAGAGTGGGAGGGTAAAACTAAAATCAATACGTTTCTGATCAGAGATGCCAACTTCAAGACCCTGCACACAAACATTTTCAACACCTGATGAACAGACTAGTTCAAGTGAATGAGAATGAGTAGGAAAATCAATGTGTTGTAATATGTCAAAATAATCAAAAGTAGCCATGAAATCCTTAGCAAGAGTACAATCTATGTCAACATGAATGTTAAAGTCACCAAGCGTAATTATATTTTGGTGTTGGGCACATGCAAGAGTGAGTAGTTCAGTGAGGTCAGAGAGAAAACTTGCATGATGTTTAGGGGGTCTATAAATCAGCAGTATCTGAAGTAGGACAGGAGGACTAGCAATTTTAAATGACAAATATTGCATGGCAGTAGGAGTGTTTGGTTTACCTGTTCGGAAACAATCCTTATTTTTCCAATTCCTTTTGGTGCAGCAGATATTATTTTTTTAATTATTATTTTGTATTCTGTATGTGACTCTAACAGAGGAAATATTGTTACCATTGACAACTGCTTGCTATTATCAGTAATATTTCTGGCAGGATGCAGAGGCCCAAATCTAGTAACATGAATTTGTTTTGAATGTTTTGATAGTTTGGAGAAGCTCTGCAGTGATGGAATATCTCTGCTGAAGATGCTGGTTCAGTCCCGTCATCTCAAAGCTGTAGTGCACATACTGGAAAACATTCTTCCACTGGTCTACCACTGCCAGTTCTACTTGCTCAAAAACGAACAGTTAAGAATCCTGTTTCGTTCATCTTGTATGCTTGGATTGTGAAAGACCTTTTCACTCTCTTTCCTATGACTTTAGAATTAATGGTGCCTTATGGAACCTTTTCGCATATCCAGGTTTGGAATGCGGAAGTTAATTATATTTGGATAAACTTCTAAAAAGGAACATGAGAGAATACAGCAAATATTATTTTTTGCATTCCTATTTGCTCCAACAGCAAAATAAAAAATCTACTATTACATTTCCATGACTTTCCAAAGAGAAAATTAATAGCGAGCCGTGGATTACGGCTGTCAGAAGAGAGAGAGATACCAAATTTGCTGAAACCCCATCACAGCAGTGTTAACAATTTTTGTAAATTAATGCCAGGGTAATATAATACAAATAATAATGTTATGAATGTACATTAATAACAAAATTTAAAAAATTTAAGATATTTCATCACAGTCTGTGAAGAGGGCCCATTGAGTTCACGGCATTAATAATGAATTAATATCTACTGTATATCATAGAAGCATTGCTGATGGATCTCTAGATGTTGACTGCTTCGCTGAATTAATATCTTCTTCCAATGTTAATCAGGTTTCTCAGCTGTATCCAGCTCTTCCTGCGGCTGGATAGTGGGACTCAAGGTGTGGCCCAGCAGGTCACACAGAAGGTGGCCCAGCATTTTATCGGCACCTCTACATGTGAGAACATCAAGCTCCTAAACAGTGTGATCCAGGTAGCATCTTGCAATGTATTTTGCAAAAAAAGATTTTTTTAATGGCATTTTGTTTATTTGGCCCTGTGTATGGAAAATTATGTTTCATAATAAATGCCCATATTGCTGTATGTATATTAATGCTTGTTGTCCTTTAGGCTCATATCCTGGAGAGCTCCAGGCCTGGGCGTGTTGGAGCAATAGCTGTTCTTGAATTTTGGCTTCAGGTTTTGACTGAACCGAATCTCTGGCATCGAGACAAAGTTGTTCTGTACCTTCTGGACCATCTGTGCCGTGCTGCATTTCTTCACCAACAAGAGGAATGTCTTCAGAAACTTCTCTATCAACAACACAAGGTTATTCATTTGGCTTGGGATCAATGCCTATTTCATGCATTTATAACCGGAAGATTTTCCAGATGATTATTGATATACTGTATATCAGGGTTTTTTCAGATATAAATAGGGCTACCAGTTGCACAATAGTCTTTGTCTTTTTCAAACATACACCGATCAGCCACAACATTAAAACCACCTGCCTAATATCATGTCGGTCCCATCGAGGCATGGACTCCACAAGACCTCTGAAGGTGTCCTGTGGTATCTGGCACCAAGACGTTAGCAGCAGATAAAGTCCTGTTGTGAGGTGGGGCCTCCATGGATCAGACTTGTTGGTCCAGTACATCCCATAGATGCTCAATCGGATTGAGATCTGGGGAATTTGGAGGCCAAGTCAACACCTTGAACTCTTTGTCATGTTCCTCAAACCATTCCTTAAAAATTTTTGCAGTGTGGCAGGGCGCATTATCCTGCTGAAAGGGGCCACTGCCATCAGGGAATACCGTTGCCATGAAGGGGTGTACATGGTCTGCAACAATCATTAGGTAGGTGGTACGTGTCAAAGTAACATCCACAGGAATGCCAGGACCCAAGGTTTCCCAGCAGAACATTGCCCAGAGTATCACACTGCTTCCGCCGGCCTGCCTTCTTCCCATGGTGCATCCTGCTGCCATCTCTTCCCCAGGTAAACGACGCACACGCACCCGGCCGTCCACATGATCTAAAAGAAAATGTGATTCATCAGACCAGGCCACCTTCTTCCATTGCTTCCATTCCAGTTCTGACGATCACGTGCCCGTTGTAGGCGCTTTCAGCAGTGGACAGGGGTCAGCATGGGCACTCTGACCAGTCTGCGGCTATGCAGCCCCATTCGCAGCAAGCTGCGATGCACTGTGTGTTCTGACACCTTTCTATCATGGCCAGCATTAAGTTTTTCAGCAATTTGTGCGACAGTAGCTCTTTTGTGGGATCAGACCTGACAGGCTAGCCTTCGCTCCCCACGTGCATCAATGAGCCTTGGGCGCCCATGACCCTGTCGCCAGTTCACCGTTTGTCCTCCCTTGGACCACTTTTTGGCAGGTACTAACCACTGCATACTGGGAACACCCCACAAGACCTGCCATTTTGGAGATGCTCTATCCCAGTCGTCTAGCCATCACAATTTGGCCCTTGTCAAAGTCGCTCAGATCCTTACGCTTGCCCATTTTTCCTGCTTCCAACACATAAAATTCAAGAACTGACTGTTCACTTGCTGCGTAATACCTGTATATCCCACCCCTTAACAGGTGTCATTGTAACGAGATAATCAATGTTATTCACTTCACCTGTCAGTGGTTTTAATGTTGTGGCTGATCAGTGTTTTTCTCAAAACAACTTTGGTAAAGTGTGAGTGGCAGGGTAAATCAAAGTGACACTGGATGTGTCTGGCAGAAGACATGGCACGTTCTAAAATTCTAAACAATTATTTTCTATGAAGGTACACACACAGCGAGGTCTCGCCGTCTCTGGAGGCTGCTCAACATGCATAGTTTTCTATTAAATTCGACCCAAATAATTATTACAGGACAAAGATTATTTACTGTAGCCATCATTGGATGATATATGTGCGGAACGACTAATTTCATTGACGTTTAAACGAAAATGTTGGAGTTGACTAGTCTAAAAAGAAAGAAAGCCCCCACAAAGGCAGTCAAAAAACATTTTGTGTTTATGTGACCCATTTAAAATACTTCCAACAGCCAAATCCAATGCTAGTTTCAGATGAAAAAGGGGTATTTATCTGCAAAGTGCTTGACTTGCATTGTCATCATTGTATTTATTGAATCAATGTTAGCGAATACAGGCATAATTATTGAAAACAATTGAATGAATAGTAGAGGACCAATAGAGCAACCCTAATAGCCTGTTCTAAATGGAAATCACCAAGTAAAAGTAACTTAAAACAGTCAGGACATTTTTGAAAATTATTCACAGCTAAGCCAAATCTACAAGAGAGGAAAAAATGCACTGAAAAGTTGCACGTATTTCACGACGTGCAAAGCCTATGATCTAAATTGATAGCTGTTCTGTTAAGAACATTGCAAATAACAGTTGTGATGTAAAAATAAATAAATAGCTAGGATTGAAAAAAAAGGCCTGTGAGAAATGTACAATAAACCTAATGTTTTGTTCTAAACATGAGGTGCACACAGGATAAAAGGGTTTGACCAGTTAAGCAGTCGGCCTGACTCACCTGGGGCGATTATCCTGCGCTTGAAAAAGCCCGCTCGACGGGAAAACAATTCCAGATTCACAGATTCAACAGATTCACAGATTCAAAGACTCAAATGTGAAAACATCCATAGCAAAATCCGCTTCCCGCACCACCACCGAAGTGATTTCCATAGCTACTTTGCTGTCTTGCAAGAGGACATTTTTCTGTGCACACTGCGAGTGAGAGAGGGAAGAAGCATGCACAGCCTGAGGTGAAATTAAACTTTGTATACATCTGATCCAGATATCCTTTTTTATATATATATATATATATATATATTTGTATTATTAATTATATTTAAAATGTGTAATATTAACATGACAGTAATTTAAGCGCAGACTTTGTAATAATATAAAGCCAAATGTAAAAGTGTAAAAAGGCTGAACAGTTTAATGGGGAAAAATATTGACGACTAGTAATTCCAGTGTCGACTAGCAGCATCAGAACCGTTTAGATGACTAGTCGACTAGTCTCGTACATCCCTATTGTGTAGAAGTGTTTTTCATATAGCCTACACAATGTATTTTCAGTTAAAAGTATATATTTTTGTGGTTTGACAGCTTGAATGAAACCCCTTTAATGATACATATATCATACATAATCATTCAGTTTGCACACTTAAACCAGTTTCATACACTAACCTGCAAAATCATCAACGTCACTTTCATTCTTGAAGTACAAAAATCTTTGTAACTTTTCTGTTCTGTGCAAAAAGCTCTAAATACCGGTCCTTTGTTATGATACCTGTGCCTTGTGACTTGCTTCGGTAAATGTTATATCACCCCCTTGTGGTCTCCCAATGCCATTACACCAGACTTTTAAACAGGCCAACTGAGTGAATTGGAAAGCACGCAAATTAGGCTATACATGTAAATGTCGGCTAATGTTAATATATTGATGCCTCAAAAATATATTGATAAAATAACGTGCCCATCAATAATCGATATATTGATATTTTATGACATGTTTATTATTCACTCTTGGCTCATGTATAACCTTCTAGCTTAATGAAAAAAATTTTTTCCTCTAGAGTGCCTTAGGCTACCATGGAGACAAAGGTTTGCTTTCATCTCTTATGGGCTGGATTGTAGCAGGAAACGTCACTCCATCCTTCATCGAAGGCAGTTCTCTCACAGGGGAGGTGTGTATGTTCTTTACACCTCCTCCACACAAGTCATGAACAATAAGGTTAGGACATTAAGCTGGTAATTTCTCTTACTCATTATCCCCTCTCCCTTTTGTTATTTTGTCTTAAGGTATGGTTTGCTTGGCTGGTTCTCAAGATGGAGTCGATGTTTGAGGAGGACTCTCAGCTGCGGCGGTGTGTAGAGCAAGAGCTCCTCTCCAACTCTACATACACACCAGATCAGGCTCTGAAGGTACACCTTCTAGTACACCTCTATTACAATTATCATGTGCAATCCACATCAAAGAGAACATTTTGAGTTTTGAGGCACAGATTTTTGGCCTTCTGTTTGTCTTATTGACCTTCTCTGCTCATACACAGTTCTTAAATGCAGGGGGTTTCACAACTGTGGGAAATATCAGGGAATTTAAGGGACTTTTCACTGTACAATGAAAATTCTGTCATCATTTACTCACCCTCATGTTGTTCCAAACCGGTATTACTTTCTTTTTTTTCTGTGAAACACAAAAAATGTTAGTCAGAATGACATCTTCAATCTCCATTCATTTTCATTGTATGGAACAAAAATGCAATTAAAGCGACTGGTGACTGAGGCTGTCAGTCCCTAACATTCTGCCTAACACCTTGTGTTTCACGGAAGAAAGAAAATCATATGGGTTGAAATAACATGAGGGATGAGTAAATTATGTCAGAATTTTCATTTTGGGGTGAAGTGTCCTTTCACCCTGTCTTTTGAGGGTTTTATTGGAGACATTTGTAAACAAGTCATTTTAACAATTGGTTCTTTAAATATTTAATATTTATTCATTATCCTCTTTGTTTCCGGCTTGTCAGAAAGCCCAGGTGCGTCTCAAGCTTCAAGTGGTCCCCTCCCTGCAG
Source organism: Myxocyprinus asiaticus (assembly GCF_019703515.2). Lineage (NCBI taxonomy): Eukaryota > Metazoa > Chordata > Actinopteri > Cypriniformes > Catostomidae > Myxocyprinus > Myxocyprinus asiaticus. The sequence goes on along the minus strand of NC_059346.1, from coordinate 36,541,127 downwards.
AGGCTGATGATCTATCGCTGGGCTCAACAAGCTCTAGTTACACCTGCAGATCACCCGCTCCTGCCTTTGGTGTGGCAGAAATTCCTTCAACTTTACCTCCGTCAACCTGGACCAGAGTTTGGGTGCATTAGAGTCGTCCTTTCCTTTTGTTAACTGTTACATAATTGTTATTTGTTTCGCTTGTTATTGTATTGCTATTGTGATTCAGTACCTATTATCTTGCTGGGTTCTGAGTCATCTGGAGCCGGTTGCACCAGCTGTGCGTAAGTTCAAACTTAGCCTAGTTGTGGTGTAAATGGGCACTAAGTACCCACTACTAAATATTTGAGCGTTGCACCATTAAACTTAGGTAGAATGTAACCCTACGTATAAACTAAATATTTACGGAAGACTCTGACCAAGAGTAATGGATGGAATAAAAGAGCAGAATGATATTTTATGACATCAATGAGCTCATGTTTTGCATGACAGGCATCAATCATTTCGACATACAGTATGATGTTGACATTTACGAGAGAGAGAGAAAAAAAACGTACTTTTAAGCGCCGGTTCAGCATGAAACCGTTCTAACAGTGCAGTTTTCAGGGTGTGTCACCCGGTGTCAAGTTTCAACACATTCAAAATATATATAGGATATTGTAATGAATAAATGTCTGTTTTTCCAGCCTGTTGTATTAGTATTTATTTATCACCCCTCATTTATTTTAGATACAGTTCCTATATATTATTATTTACACAGGGCAAATATACTGTTTATCAAATCTACTTTTATTACTTATCGTATTTTAATGGGGATATAATTTATTACAGCTGACAGTTACATGAACAAACAAGGTTTGAACTGTAACAAGATCAAATTGAAGTTCACAGCTTTTTAACACTTCTGTGTACAAATTTGAAGGTTGCTTATTGGATAAATACAGGTAAACGTCATATTATGCGACTACGCATTACTTTACGGAGAGCTTACGACCTACTAGTTAAGTCTTGCATTAAGAACAGGTGGTGCAACCAAATTAAGCACTGACTTAGTTACAAACTAACTAGTAGTTACTAAGCCCTTAGTGTGAACTTTACGTCCTAACTTACGTGAGAACTTACGCACAGCTGGTGCAACCCTACCCTGGCACATGAGGCAGCCAGAGACCTTCAACTTTAGATTTATCTTCATGCTATGCTTATTCAACAATGTGTTGTTACATAATACAAGTGAAGATGTGCACATACTTCCACAAATTTCATATTTCACAGCCTTTGCTTTGTGAAACAGAACTGTATGTTTTAATTTAACAGAAGCATGTCTTATTGTGTTTCATTATTGGTATTTCCAAACTCTTGACTTCAATGTTTTCTTGGATATTACTAGGCTGGAGGTGAAAGGTTGTATTGGCAGGCGTTATTTCCAGAGTGCGGCCCATCTCTCCTTGCTGAAGAGCCTCCGACAGCGGCTAGTTGAGCTGTCTGATTTCCACCATGCTGCTAGCAAGGTTCTGAAGGTGCCCTGTCCCTCTGGTGAATCCAGTGACGGTCTGCTCACCCCAGGGACGCCCATCACCTCTCCTGAGCTGCACACTGAATTTGTTCGGTAATGGACCCAGTTTTGCTCTCTCAACATTCATTATTCTGTTGATATTATAAGTTGCATGTCATGTTGAGTCTTTGTGTAGAACTTCAAAATGAAACACTCTGGAGTCTGGATTCAAATTGCAATTACATCTTGATACTGTTTCTGTTTTTTGTGTCCTGTTTCCATACATTGTATTTAATTTGCAAATACTAGCCTTATCATTCAGCCAGAGTGTTAACCGAATAGAAATGCACACTAAAAAACCCTAATAAGTTGACTTTACACAATTGATTGTGTAAACCCGTTCCTTCAATTGAATTGAGTAATGGCGTCTCCAAAACTTGTGTAATTAAGTTCACTTAACTTGGTGTTCATATAGAATGGACTAAACTATTTAAGTTAAGGTAACTAGATGCAAGATTTGCTATTTAAATATTGTTGTTTCTCCTTAATAATTTTAATTGAATTTACTTAGATCATATAATAACACAGCTCAAATAAAGAAGATTATATCTGATTCTAGGTGAATCATAAAATAAACTGAATTCTCCACTATAAACACCTGTACTTCAGTTGCACATGCACAAGGAGAATTGAGAGAAGAGTTAACAGGGTTTTCAGTTTCATAATCACTTGACATAGTCCAATACAGGGCTCTATCATTTATATAAGCCATCATTTATGTCCCTGTCCTGATAAGGGCTGCAGCAAACGATTATTTTGATAATCGACTAATTTAACGATTATTAGCATGATTAAGCAATAACTCTTAACCGACAATTCAGCTTGTGCCTTGAGTTTAGAGGTCGTATTAAACACGTGTTTACTAACAATAAAGTAGCAATGGTGAAAGTATCTTAAAAAATACCTTTAAATAACCTTCTCTGAATTCCTTTAAGTTTTCAATAAAGTTTTAATTTAGTTAAAAACACACAAAATCATGTATTAGTTTTTTGTAAAATATCAAAATATCTTTAAAACAACATACATTTGAGAAGCAACACTGCATAAGATATTATGATTTGTTTTCAGAAAATATATATTAAATAGAAGTGTATTTTGTCTTTCTGCACTGGCAATTATTTATTTTTTTATTGTTTATTATGGGGGGCCTGGGTAGCTCAGTGAGTAAAGACGCTGACTACCACCCCTGGAGTCGCAAGTTCAAATCCAGGGCGTGCTGAGTGACTCCAGCCTGGTCTCCTAAGCAACCAAATTGGCCCGGTTGCTAGGGAGGGTAGAGTCACATGGGGTAACCTCCTCGTGGTCACCATAATGTGGTTCGCTCTCGGTGGGGCGCATGGTAAGCTGTGCGTGGATGCCGCGGAGAATAGGGTGAAGCCTCCACATGCGCTATATCTCCACGGTAACGCGCTCAACAAGTCACGTGATGAGATGCGTAGGCAACTGCGATTCGTCCTCCGCCACCCGGATTGAGGTGAGTCACTACACCACCACGAGGACTTAGAGCGCATTGAGAATTGGGCACTCCAAATTGGGAAGAACATTTAGTTTTTTTATTATAACAAGTGAAAAAAATCTACCAGTGCAGTAAGTAAGGGATAATGTACAGTCAATTGTTATCGCACAGTAAAAACCCCAACATGGTGATCAGGACTTCTGTCACCCTGAATGGGTTAATTTTGTGATAACCATCTGACTGTCATTATCCCGCTTATAACATGGCTACTAACCAAATCAATAAATACGTGGACATAAAATGTTGATTTGTGTTGAAATTATGGAATTTAAGAAGAAAATCAGCTGAAATCAGTCTCCGGTGTGCGTCGGAGTTCTGTTGATGTGAAAATGACCGTCTGACTCCACATTATTCAGCCTATTACAAGACTACTTGCCAAACAAACAAAAATTGGACATGAAACGTAGATTTGCGTTGAAATTATGTAATTATGTGAGAAGAAATAAATCGCTGAACAGCTAAAACCAATCTCCGGTTTGTGTCGGAGTTCTGTTGGTGTTTATTTTGTTATTAATGAACGTCTAACTGTTCACTATGCATATTACAAGACTAATTGCCAAATAAATAATGCACATGAAACACTGATTTGAGTTGAAATTATTTTATTAGCTTACTTGTAGAGATCGCAGAGTGCTACGTGAAGCAGGAGAGACGGGTCGCAGACCCTGGATAAGCGGTCTGATACGTGGAGCTGCGGTTGTTACAGAGCAATAACAGACCGCTAGATGGCGCCATTGACCAATCAGAATAGAGTATTCCAGGCCATCGTGTAATAAGATAAAATACATTTATTCAAGATACATTCTCAGAAAATAGATATTTTAATATCAGTGTAGCTCCTCAAGTAAATGTACCATGTTTTAAAGGATTTAAAAAATTTCTGCAGAAAATGTGTCAAAAGAATTAACTACTCATAACATAATATAATACAAGCCTACTGTCTCTCACCTGTTTGTTCTCATGATTTCACACCAACTTTATCTCACAAAACCAAACTCTCTCTTCTTAATTGATTCTGTGTGTTACTTATTTAGTATGTTTGTATAATTTGTCCATACTTTGCTATCTGCATCATTGTGAGCTCTTTGGAGTGCATCTGGACTGCGAAGTGCGTCTTTTTCCTCTTGGGCTGCAGCGCACCTCAGGTTAAAATGCATAATTAGTTTATTATGATCTCATGTTACATAGGCTGGATTATTCAGCCATTTGATGAGTGAGTGCTCTGATGATAACATTTTTGATAATTATTATTAGGGGTCAAGCCCTGAAAGTGCGAAGACCCCTATTGTGTTTGTTAGTGTTCTTCTTCTTATTATTATTATACTTCTGCCATGGAAGTCTATGGCAGCCCATAGAACCGTTTGTGGGAAAGTTATGAAATTTTGCACACAGATAGAGGACAGTCTAAACTGATAACACAGCAAATATGGAGTGTCTAGCTCAAACCCTTTAGCGCCACCAACAGGTCAAAGTTTCACTCATGTTTACGCTAATAACTTTTTAAACATAAGTCCTAGAGACAAAATAATTTTTATTCAAAATATTTTTTTATTAATTTTATGGTTTACAGTGCATTTTTTTTAAAACATCTTACTCTCATTGTTCAGGCTCTTCAATGTGTTTGCTTTGTGGTTGGATGATGAAAACCTTCAGAAACAGGAAATTTACTTGCCCTCTTTGCCAAAGCAGTATGACACCCACCGCCTAGCCAAAATCATGCAGCGTCAGCAGGTGAGTCTGGCAGAACAAATGATGTCTTTATTTTTAAGAGGACTGTGTGCCATTTAAAGGAAAAAGTGGGTTGTTTTGAATTCAAATAAAACCACCCTTTCTTATGTAAATCTAAAAGATCACACTATATATTTAGCAAACCTTTATTTCTCACATAGATGTCTCTCACTGTAGATGTAAAGAAAAAAAGTGCATCACAACATTTTATTGATAAATATCACATTAGTTAGTAGTTTAGTTTTTGTTCATGTAACATTTTTAGATGTTCCTGAAGATGTTTATGACAAAACATTGTGAAATCTGATCTGAGGAATGTCTGTGTGTGACTTCACTTGTAGGAGGTGTGGATGGAGCATGTGAACATTGAGCGAGTCCAGCATGAGCTGCAGGAAGTGCTCAGTCTGTGGTCAAAGGTCAAGAGTGAACCTGCACATTCCCAGAACACCAGCTCCAACATCTTCACTGACTTCATCAATCCTCTAGCTGGTACTGAACCCACTGTCCACTCACAATGACACTCATTTTTCTGATTGATCACAATATGAAAGTTAGATTTTTTGGTTTACAATATGGTTCTATCCAATAACATTAGTAAATGCAAAAGATTTCATTAAATAAAAAAAATATTTTATTTACAGAATTTTTTTCAAAATACTATTGTTTATTGTTAGTTTATGTTAGTACATAATGTATTAAATATGTTAACATATACAACTTAATTGCATTAATTTATGAAGAAATTAACACAAATGCTCCAAAATATTGTTCATTATTAATTAATATTAACTATTGTCTTAACTGTTTACGAATACAACCTTAATAAAACAGCTTTTTCGACTTCTCTTTAGGAGTATGTCAAAAACCTTTTTTATCAGTTTATAGGTATAGTTCAGGATAGCAAAAAGAATAACATGCATTTTGCTATTGTCCATTAGCATCAACAATTTTCAAGACCATATTTTATTTGAAAATTGAAACCCCGTAATATTTAGAGTTCAGGTTGAAGAAGTGTTTGGCACAATTTGCTAATTCATTACAGATTCATTTGCTCGTGAAGATTCCACTGATTATGACTTGTGCACAATAAGATTGCAACATTAATCAACTTTCCTATTACAGCAAGGGAACGTATTCTCACACACCTGAGAAAGCATGATGCCCCCCAGGGGGCGCGTTTGCTTGTGCCAATGAAAGCCCCAGTGCCTGACATTCCCACTGAGAGCCTGTCAGATAAGAAAATCTCCACTGCCTTAATTCAGGAAGACCTCGCTAAACTTCAGCATCAAGCCAAGTAAGGCTCAATGCGTGAGCACCCACTCGCTTTGAGTATGATGGAACTTAATGGATCAGTATATTCTTTACTGAAGATAAGTGCTCTTTAATGTCTTTAATGCATAATAAATAAGACTCCAGTGTCACAAACAATGTCTGAAGCCTCTTCGCTCTGTATTTGCTAAATGTTGTCATAAATCACTCCCACTGTGTTTTCTCTTTAGGTTGGCAACGGTGCGGGAGACACAGCAGGTTGCTCTAGACAATGAACTGTTGGAGGTGTTACCTCAGCTCTACATAAACCGAGAAGACCAGCTCTCAATGCAGTTAGAGTGCCGAGGTAAAGGAGGACTGCCCTGCCAGGGTCCTGCACATATCACTGTTAAGGTAAACAGATGTCTTCACTTCTCACCATCTGCTTTACACTCTTCTAAAAGCTAAATTCAGACTTAACTGAATTTTATGTTGGTGTTTTTTGTTTTTTTTTCAGTTTCTGGGGAAAATTGAAATAATTTTTTGAAGAATCAATCAAATATCTTGAATATATTCCTGTTAGAGCCATGGTCTCGCTGTTAGCTGTTTCAGACACATTGAGCCTTGTTGTTTATGTGGGTGATGCAGGTTCAAATCCAGCCTGTGTCCAGATCCCATTGCCCCTATTTCCTGCTAAATAATTAATCAATGACAGTAATTTCCCTCCTATGCTTTGTTCTCTCTCATTGTGTCTTGCAGTACTCAAGAATGCATAAACTGGATCCAGTACAGAATCAGATCCAGGGTCTTAAGAGTGATATTAAACAGCTGCAGGCTGATGGAGTCAAAGCTCCTCCTCAGAGTCTGGCTGAGGCAGCTGTGCACACAGAGAACTTCATCACGTCAGTTCCCACTCAACTCATCATCCACACTTTCTACATTTATGTCACCAAATGTGAATGTGATTTGTTTTCTTGTTTAGGGCCTTGGTTAATGCTTACAAATTAAATGCATCCCCTGGTATATTGAAGGTGGGCATCGCTGCTTTCTATCAGATAGTGTCTTTTGTATGTGAGGACACACAGAGACATCCACCCACTTGCCAGTTCTTAACTTCCTGTATTGAGATCCTGGGTCAGGTATTTTCTTCCCTATGTTCAGAAGGACTTTATTGCTATTTTGCAACATCTAATGTAATATTAATTTCAAACCTTGACAGCAGAATATTTAAAAGGAATATTTTTTTTTTTTTTTTTCTCAAAGTTTTACCTATACTGTACTTATGGAAAATATGTTTAAATTCATGACCACTCACATAAGATGAAGACTCAAGTCATACCAGTAGCCTAATAAAAGCTGTTAATTTATTGCATGAGCGATAATGGGTAGAAGTTTTTATTGGGAAAAAAATTAGAATGCACCTTTAAAGTGTAAAACACTTGTGTATCTGTGACTTTAGGTCTTTATCCAGGACGTCCGATCAGAATGTAAGCATATGCTGAAGACCATCCTGCTCAACAGGCATCTGTGTAACCTTCTGTCACCCTACTTCACCCCAAATGCCTCTCCTGCAGAGCTGGTCTCTCTGTATGAGGAAGTGGTCAACACCCTCCACACAGACAGCGGTGACGTCATTTTTATGCTCCTCACTAAAGTAATTCACATTTATGAATATCGAAAATGCTAAATGTATCGCTACTTTAAGTTATGTTTAAAAAAATTATTTAGATCACAAAGAGTTTGGAAAATAATATTTGCTAAATGCTAAAAAAAACATTTGTATTTTTATACTCTTCTTATTTAAGATATACTGTATCTGTTTCATTGGGTCCGGAGTAGATTTGAATGTTTTGTTCATTAGGGTGTGAGCCAGTGCTGTTTTTATTTATGTCAATTCCCATATCAAAACCTTGAAAATATTTTATAAAGTGTTTTCATGCAGTAGTGAAAAGCATCAAACGGTCTTATTTAAGTGTATAAAACGATCACAATCCATAAACCACCTCAGATCCAGATATTTCCTGTGTTCTTGATTGCTCTACTTTTTTGCATTTGAATGTTTAGCTCATGTTTGTAACTTGTCTCTTTAGAGAGTTTAACACTGTAACTTTGAGTAATCTGTTCTATGTTTCTAGTTTGACGTGACGCAGTGGCTGTCAGAGGCGCAGCCTCCGTTCCCTGAGCGCAGCCATCTGATGACGATCATTCATCAGGCTCTCTGCACCTGTGGACTGAATCCTGAGCCAGAAGTCCTCATGCCCTTCAATATCTTCTGCAAACACTGGACTGAACTGCTGCTTTACCAGTTTCCTGACCACTACAGCGACTTCCTGCGTTTACTCATGCAGGGTACATGTCTCTCTCTCTCTTGGAACCACATTCATTTATGTGTTCTTTGGATTTGAATGGTTCCATGTTAAATCATCCAAATTAAAAACTTTATTTATTATTTAAAAAAAAAATATATATATATATATATATGTATGTATGTATGTATATATATATATATATATATATATATATATATATATATATATATATATATATATATATATATATAGTAATAACTATGCTTTAAATGAGTAATATGAGTACAAGAGTTGTTGTGTTGCTAACAATTTCTGATTTTTAAGATTATTATGAGCCAGTGGCTAAAATTTGATACCTAAGTATCAAATTTGAAGTATCAAGTATCAAATTTAGTGGAAAATTAATTTTCCACTAAATCACATTTATAACTGTGAAGTGGATTACGTCTTTATCAGTCCACACTTGGTTTTGTTTGGAAGGTTTGATTATGAGTGAATTTGATCTGTTAGTAGAATCTCTTATTATTTCTGTGTGCCTCTCTTTAGCTTTTCTGTGCATAATTAATAAGCATTCAAATTAAATGCCAAAAATGACATATGAAGGGTTTGCATTAGTGAAAATGTATTTATATACATGTAATCAAATAAAATACAATTTGTGCTTGGAAACGTTGACTGTGTTCTCTTTCCCACAGGCTCTTCTGAGCAACTTCTCAGTCCAGACTGCTGGAGAGCTTCACTGCGAGTACTGGGCTGCTCTTCTCATCCTAAAATAAAGACAGCAAAAACCCGCTCCATCCTCCTCTCCCCTCAACAGGTAACATAATACACCTCTCATTTATTCTTCAAACTCTGTTAGTGTCTGGAGACGCTTATAATTGATTTTAAAATTATTATTTTTCTAGGTGGATGAGACAATTGAGTGGCTTTCCAAGTTCTTCCTGAAGCTTCGTTTGTCTAACATGGACTTCAGGAGTTTCGGTCTCCTCTCAAAATGGGGGCCGTACATTGAGGAAGTCAAGGTGTTTTGGGAAGATCTGATTAACTATGTCATTGATATGGAACTAAACAACTGTAGCAAAGTATCAGTAGGAAGTCCAAGACTTGTCAAAGGTACAAATATATTTCCAAATAAAGGTCCATTATGCATAACAGCTGTTTGTGTTTTACAACTTAGATGTAATATATTTGATTCCTCTATTTAATGTAGCTCTTGAAATCCTACATGCAAAAATGGCAAAACTTTTTGAACCATGGATTCTAGTCCTTGACACTGACAGCACCAGGTATGCTCTGATGTTGCACAGTGATTTAGGTTATGAAAACACTGATGGCGTATTTGATAAGTAACACATCTCATAACAAGCTTTTTTTGTGTGTCTCATAGTCAACCTCGCTGTTCGCCATGGCTTGAATCAGATGCCGCAGCTGCAGCAGGCTTAGTGAGCTTATATGCACGCTTGACAGAGACTTTGCATGAGAAATTCAAAGGTAAACATACTTGGAAAGGAGGACAGTACACAAATGTTATGATTTATCTGCTGACAGCAAAAGATGAAAACATTTTTAGCTGTTGAATTAACTGTTAAGTTCGTGGCCGTATCGTTAGTTCAGTTTCTTTTTGGTGCAGATCACTTGTTGCCAGGACAAAGAGGAGCTCTGTGGCTCCATCTCATGCATTACTGTGAGACCTGCACTTCTCCCAAGATGCCAGAGTACCTGCTGTACACTTACCACACTGAGTACTGCCATCTGCCGTGGAAGGACCTGCATCCAGACCAGATGCTAATGAACCAGTTTTTCAATGTAAGAGGCTCACAAAACTTGGATGACTTGCACTACTGACTTATCATGTTAGGTTTAGGTTCTCTAGAATGTAATGTGTTTTAAAACAAATTTTTACAGTAGGGTCTCAGAATACCAGCTTGTGGGCCACATTCAGCAGACAAGATAAACTATCCATATAAAACTATCTTTGAACCTGTCCACAAATAAATTTTCACTTTCTGCATTTTGGTTTGGCCTTTAATGTTATCGTGTAGTAAACAGTTGCCTTATGTATATATGTTTCTGCATGGCTTATTATAGGCCTAAATCACAAATGATAATGCATAATGTAAGGTGACATTTGGCCACTTTCATTGAAAAAATGCATGATGCAGCTTATGGGCCCTATTTTAAGAGCACTATGCCTTAAGCGCAGCGCTATGCGACATGTCATACGTGCAAAGTCATTGGGCATGGCTATGAAGTTTTGATATTTTCGTGCAAGCATGTGCCAAGTCTTGGTGCAAGTGGGTTGGCGAAACTGCAGGTGCAAAGCGCTAATGGGCTGGGTCAAGTACAATTTAATTCAGTGGATCTTCTCCGGTTATTGCACCATCAGCGTCCTATTATATATTCCATTACATGTCAAGCAGCGTCGATATAAATAAAGACAGCTCATTCATAAGAATTTGGTAGTGTAAATGGGCTGTATGCAATGCATCCCCTGCTCTGTTTGTCACCTGTGCTGCATGTGTTGTATGTTCTCTATTGATCTCTCTGGGACCATTGGCTCTCGTTATCCTTGCCTGCATGAAATATGCTTTTGTTCTCCCCCATTGTTCATTGTTTCGCAATGTATAGTTGTTATATGTTTCTCTGTTCTGTGCTTTGTCTTTGAGCTTAAGAAAGGCACTATAGAAAATTATTAACATTATTATTATTATTATTATTATTATTAATCATATTGATCTACTGACACACAAAGCATGGCTAGTATTAATAGGGATTGATAGCTCTTTGATATCATCTATTGCTGGAATCCCCAAACTGCAAACGCAGGAACTTATTTTAGACTTTGCTCCAAGATTAGACGTGCTTCTCAAATGTCTTCGCGCATTTAACCTGTTTCTCAGGAAAATAGCAAATTGCGCTTTTCGGCACTTCATTAACATACATTACACCCACAGTTTGCACACATACACCCACAGATAGCACAAACACTCCCACCCATGCCCACTTATGCTTTGGGCTTGTACGAAAATTGTGCTTAGAATTAGCACTCTCACGAAAATTGGATAGGATGTAGCGCACGGTCAGGAAAATAGAGCCCTATATGACAACAAACAAGCCTGCATTCTTACATCTGTCAAAAAAGTTTGGGTACGCCAAGTTGTACAGTTATGGTGCGATTTGTTGAAAAACCAGAGGAGGGTGACATGTGAATGTCATCATTGAAATTTTAAAGTAGAAATTCAGTCTCAAATTCTTAAACTGTTGACTAAAACCCACAAAACATTGTTATTTTAAATGAATTTAATAAAAACAGTTAACTGTATTGAAAATTAACTGTCTTATTAACTGTACAGTTATGTTAAACATTTAAAAGGAGGCATTAGAATAAGCTGTCAAATATTTTGCTGCAGAGCTAATATTAGCTAACAAATAACAAATTTGATCATCAGCCATCTGTTATTTTTATGGACTTGCACTTTCTAGCACCAGTATAAAGATTTCTGCATTTTTGACCTTCTATAAAACACCCAAGGTTACGAGTATTAGTGTTGCTCGGACACTGCAGCCTCGCATTTCGGAACATATTTTCGGGAGGGTCATAATAAAAATACATAATGTGAACGGATCGTCCATATTTTTAATTCAAGAGTGTATTATAGGATTACAGGCTCACTATTGTCACCAGTTGTGTTGTATTTAGGTAAGTACTCCAGGTATTCCAGTTAATTTCTTCTAATAATCCCAGATAGGCTACAGCATATGTTTATGTTTAATATTCCTTGATCATTAATCTGCACAGCTATACATTTTCTAATGGGTTATTTATGTGTGACGTCAGTTTGTAAATGCAGTGAGTTTACGCATCTCTGGGGTCTCTACAGACATCCCTTATCCTGTGTGAATCGAAAATTAACATTTACAGACATCCGCAGTAGTAATTAATCTACAGTCCGACATTTGTCCGGAAAACTAATCACATCCAAATAGGGCTTTACTTAATAGCACAATCTACTGTTGGATATGTATGCATTCAGTCTAACTAGAAACGGATAAAACATATCCTCTCCAGAGATAAAAAAAAAAGAATGACCAGAAGGGGAATATCGGTTATGGTACTGGCCGCTGATCGAGAACACCACCTAGCTAGTGGTTCCAGGGGAACTCGAATTACTCAAATTGAGACCCCTGGTCTAGACCTTTTACATAAGAAGACATTTGGTCACTTTCAAGGTACTGTAGTTTGAAAAAAGAATTCAGAGACGATGGTGGGTTTAAGCCTTTTAAGATTAAAATACCTTTACTCTAATAACTGTTAAGAAATACTGATAGCGGATATATCAATCTATAAACTTTAATGTCTGAATGTCCAAATCAGTGAGCTTCATTTGATGGTTTTCATTCATTCATTTATTTCATGCTAATTTCATATCATGCTGTTTAGGTGGAAAGGGGAAGTCCAAAGAGCTGTTTCCTGTTTATGGGAGAGCTGCTGTGTGAGGTGAACTGGGTCAGTGCATTGAGTGATGCTCTCAGCCCACAGCCGAGCCCCTCGGCTCAGACTATGGTGGTCTCCCTCCTCTACCTGATGGTGTTCCTGGCCAAAGAAGATCTTCCTCTCAACAAACCTGTAAGTGGTCACCTGTCCAATACTTTAGTGGTGCCTAAACTTCTCTTGGAGGCCCCCTCAACATTATACATTTTAGATGTCTCTGTAAGCAAATACACCTTCAACACATCTTTTTAGTAGAGTACTCAAAAACCTGAAATGGGTGTGTCAAATAAGGCAGACATACAAAATATGTACTGTTGGGGGGCCTCCAGTAATAGGGTTGGGAAACACTGTAACAGTCTTCAAAGGTGTTTATAGAGATTCATCTATAATGTTGTGCTTCTGTGCAGGAGTCCCCTGTCCTAAATCTACTTGGCCAATCATCTTCTCTGCCTTGGCATCTAGTGGATTTTCCTTCATATCAAAACATCATGCATTATGTTAGCACACATTATCCATCCTCCCTTGTTCTCAGTCGTGACACTTCTTCACAACAAGTTATCAAATTGCTTCGAATGGCTGCTGGATTTGGGCTGCCCACACAGCCGTTGCATCACAAGGTTAGCTAAAACACAATAGTCAAATACATTTTTGCAATTTTCCATACTATTTAAAGACCCCATGAAATCAAAAGTTTGTTTTACTTTTAGTCCATATCAATTAGATTTAGAGCTACATCTAAATGCTTGATCAAAAGTTGGTAAAATGTACCTTTAGCAAATGTTTCTCTTTTAAAGATTCATCAAAAATATTCATGACTCCTATTGCACTACACAGATATTTGTCCAATAAAACGCTCTCAAGAATGAGAGTGTCCCTCCCTCTAATACCACCAGCAAACCAATTTGCAAGTAGCAAATCATGCACTTCATCTGATTATGCATTCTTTTCTGCTACACAGTACGCAAAAAGCAGTACATCATTGTGTAGGTTGTCAGAAAAAGCAAGTCCTTTGATATGTCCTGCCCAAACTTCAATTGGAAATACATCTACACAGGAAAGAAAACTGCGCTTGTCAATTGATTTCATTGGGTATTTAAATGGACATAACTTTGAACATTTGAACTACATCTTCACAGCATCATGATGTTTTACTATTGTATTTTGTCCCTGTTAGGACATGACTTTAAAGTGCCAAGCCTTCCTTCACCTCATGGTGCAGTTCCTGACCTCTCTGGATCAGAATGGGAACATCAGTCTGGCGTCTCTGGAGACAGAAATGGAGAAATTACTGGAGTACATTGTCCTTTTTAACCCTCCTGGTGAGGAGAATAGTTCCTCGCTATTTCATATTAGAGATAGGTCATAATGGTCAACTAGTTTTCCAACTAACTGTTTAGTGAGGTCAACTAGTTTATCTAGATTTTTTGTTTGTTTTAATGTTTTAGTGGCACTGCTTTACTTTGCAGTGTTTTACCTGCTGCTACAGCCATACAGATGCACACAGACACATTTGGTTATACCTTGCTATGATAACATTCTAGCAATTATTCAAATATCTTAAAAGTTCTGGTTACAAACTGAAAAAACTGCACCAATATCTCTGTTTGAATGAAGTGATGTCAGGCTAACATGACTGTATGTTGTGCCATTCAGAGACAGACCCACAGCAGAGGCACATGGCCACGTGCAGTCTGTTTGCTGAGATGCTGACTCTGCTGAATGAAGCTGGCATTTCTACTGCAGAGGGACTCGGGACTAAACTCTATTCCTGGGTGGAAAAGCGAGCTCGGGGTCCTTTGGTTCTCCCCCTGCTAACTGCTGCTTGCAGATGCCTGGCCTCAGTGCGTCATATGGCACGCACAACTGAGGCCTGTATTCTCTCCTACTTCACTGATGGTAATATTAGCTCATACTCTTTCTGCAAAGTCATAGATGTTAAACACTCTTCCTGCGTAACACTTTAGGAATTAGACAACTTTTGCCTAATCATTGGGTTGCATCGTTAAAGCAAACATTAGTGCTGCATCAAAACATGTTCACATTTTTCTCGTTTAATATCTAGTAATTATGAGTCTGTGGGTTCTAGTATTCTACAGTAAATAACTGTTTTAAAGCTGATTTGTGTAATTTTTTCAATGTTTAACTCTTTGGATGGGCCCGTGAGAAAAAAGAAACAATTATCAAAATATTAATAACTACAGTCTTGACCAACACAAAATATCGTTTTAAAGCTTCAAAGCTTTACTTTACAATGCATGTAGGCATTATGTCCAAATCTGAACAAGTGCTTTGAAATTTTCAGACAAATCAGAAGTTTTGATAATTTATTAAACATTTTGCACTCTACATATTATTGTAATCAGTAAATACATCAATCTCATCAAATAGCCGTGTGTCATATGTTGTTGGAAAGCTCTCAAAGAGTAAAATACAATCAGCCTATTTGTTTTACCTTACAGTCAAAAATATAACCAGTAATAGCTAAGTATATGTCTTTGACATACAGTTGAAGTCAGAAGTTTACATACACTTTGGTTGAAGTCATTAAAACTCATTTGTTTACCACTCCACAGATTTAATATTAGCAAACTATAGTTTTGGCAAGTCGTTTAGTACATCTACTTTGTGCATGACATGAGTAATTTTTCCAATAGTTGTATACAGACATATTGTTTCACTTTTAATTGACTATATCACAATTCCAGTGGGTCAGAAGTTTACATACACTAAGTTAACTGTGCCTTTAAGCAGCTTGGAAAATTCCAGAAAATTATGACAAGTCTTTAGACCACGCAGCCAGGAAGGAGACACATTCTGTCTCCTAGAGATGAACGTAGTTTGGTGCGAAAAGTGCAAATCAATCCCAGAACAACAGCAAAGGACATTGTGAATATGCTGGAGGAAACCGGTTGACAAGTATCTATGTCCACTGTAAAACTTGTCCTATATCGACATAACCTGAAAGGCTGCTCAGCAAGGAAGAAGCCACTGCTCCAAAACCGCCATAAAAAAGCCAGACTATAGTTTGCAAGTGCACACAGGGACAAAGATCTTTCTTTTTGGAGAAATGTCCTCTGGTCTGATGAAACAAATTGAACTGTTTGGCCATAATGACCATCGTTATGTTTGGAGGAAAAAGGGTGAGGCTTGCAAGCTGAAGAACACCATCCCAACCGTGAAGCATGGGGGTGGCAGCATCATGTTGTGGGGGTGCTTTGTTGCAGGTGGGACTGGTGCACTTCACAAAATAGATGGCATCATGAGGAAGGAAAATTATGTGGATATATTGAAGCAACATCTCAAGACATCAGTCAGGAAGTTAAAGCTTGGTTGCAAATAGGTCTTCAAAATGGACAATGACCCCAAGCATACCTCAAAATGGCTTAAGGACAACAAAATCAAGGTACTGGAGTGGCCATCACAAAGCCCTAACCTCAATCCGATAGAAAATTTGTGGGCAGAACTGAAAAAGTGTGTGCGAGCAAGGAGGCCTACAAAACAGACTCAGTTACACCAGTTCTGTCTGGAGGAATGGGCCAAAATTCCAGCAACTTATTGTGAGAAGCTTGTGGAAGGCTACCCAAAACGTCTGACCCAAGTTAAACAATTTAAAGGCACTTCTACCAAATATTAACAAAGTGTATGTAAACGTCTGACCCACTGGGAATGTGATGAAAGAAATAAAAGCTGAAATAAATCATTCTCTCTACTATTATTCTGACATTTCACATTCTTAAAATAAAGTAGTGATCCTAACTGACCTAAGACAGGCAATGTTTTCTACTATTAAATGTCAGGAATTGTGAGTTTAAATGTATTTGGCTAAGGTGTATGTAAACTTCTGACTTCAGCTGTATATGTTTCATGTGAACAGGTTTTGTTATATATGCCACGTTTTCGCTTATAACTTCACAAAAAATAAACAGAACATAAAACATACCATTACTTAGAGAAGACAATTATCTTTACAACAAGCCAACACAAAGTAATCGGATGCATTAGATAACTCACACAAAGCACAATGTGTACACAGCATCTGGCATCTTGCTATCTGGCTACAAACACGTTAACTTTCCTGGATCAGATGACATCACTTCATTGGAAAAGCTTTAGCGTCATGGAACACTAAACCAATCAGATTGGGTTCTGATTGCTCCAACCAGTGGTGATAGTCTTCCATATTTAGGCAGAGAGTCATGTGATCAATCACTCTAATTGCATATGGCCACCAGCTGATGGTGCCAAGTACATGACACAGACTCAATGATGACTCAAATGGCACAGAATGTAACTCATTATTTGTTTGGAGAGGCTTTTGGACACTTAAAAGATGTTTTTGGACACTAGGATAAATTATTTTTGTAATGCTATAACTTTTGAATGCCTTGTCGTATCAAAACATAATTTGACTCAGTTACAGGAGACATGATAGGAAACAAAACAAAAGCAGTTTTTTTGGAGCCACCTTATTTACACCCTGAGGTATATAATGTCAAATCAGAAAAATAATAAGAACTTTTAAGAAATAATTGAGAGTCTCAGAATTGATCATAATCTATATCATAAAAAAAAGTTTTCTTTAAAATGATGCCAAACACTTCTTGTTATAAGCCTTTAATTTTGGGTATGCCACTGAAACAGTACATCTTTAAAAACAGCTTGAATTATTTTCTCGTATCCCAGCTTAACAACTGTACATTAGCCTTTATAATGTTGATTTCACCTAAAAGTGAAAACAGTGTGGCTCTGTTTGTTTGAGTGGCCTTTCCAGCCAGACACTACAACATTGGCTCAACCAATGGTGTGAGTTTGGGGCAGGACTGTCTGTTTGGAAGACAAGGGGAGTTTTTTTTTTCTTTTTTCTTTTTTTTTTTTTTTTTTTCTGTTAGAAAACAGTGATTGTTCTTGCTATTCCACTTAGTGCTGCTAGCAGAAATGACACACTTCAGCTTTAAATGTCCATTCTAGTTGTTGTAGATACTGTATGAAAGAAAACATTCTAACTGGAGTTGAGGAAGACACATCTTCTACCAATATCTTCTCTCTCTTTCAGTTGGTTGTGTTGATCAGTACTCTGGTTGGGGGCCCATACTGGTCTCTCTGCAGGTTCCTGAGCTGACTGTTGAGGACTTCATCCAGGAGAGCCTGAGCCTGGGCAGTTATCTCACCTTGTATGTCTACATCCTCCAAAGGCTGAACCTGGAGCAGACTCTCCTCAATGAGAAGAAGACCTTAGTGCTGCTCAGCTCGTGGATCAACCAGGTCTTTCCTAGGTAACATATTGTTAACCAAACAGCCATACACTTAAGCACTGCTATCTACTTTTGGTGCTGTTCTTTCACACATTGAAGGACTCATAGAGAAGCCTTATAGGAGGCAGTTTAGGACTGCAGAGATCGTAAAAAAATTCTCTTTTACATTTAGTGCTTAGTATAGGATTGTTTACAACCTAAGAAAATGTGTTGTCTGTCCTTGCAGTGGTCCAGCCGATGAGGCAAAGTTGTTCTTGTGGTGGCACAAAGTGTTGGAGCTTCTGCAGATCCAGGTGGATCAAGAGAACTCGTGTGGACTTGACACTCTGATTCTCACATTAATGGCATTCCAGAACCGACTGGCCCAGCTTGGTGAGGAAAGACTGAATTCAGGCATCCTGGGAGCCATTGGCCTTGGGAGGAAATCCCCACTTTCCAGCAGGTGAGACAAGAATGATAATTCATTTCTGCACAAGCTACATTTTTGGCATGGTGGCCAGATTGGAAGTGAAAATAATTGGATAAGTTACAACAAATAATGGTTACTTCATTTGCACATCAAGTAATCTCTGGATTGTGCATCTCACAATGTCTGTTCTAACTTTGTTTCAGGTTTCGGGTTGTTGCACGCAGCATGATGGCATTCCTTCTGGTCCAGGTTCCTTCAGAGTCTCAGCTGCGTCTTCATGCAGGCACAGAGCTGCAGCTCTCAGCTAAAGCCCAACAGGTAAGAGTTTCCAGGGGATGAGAGAAATGTGTGAAATAAACAGGCAAGATGTGAAAATTATTGAGCCAAGTTGATTTCTAGCCTTCCTCACATTTTACAATTTCATTGGTCTAAGTTTACTTCTACAGTGTTTGGTTAGATGGCATGAAATACTTTTGGAAAGTTGACATGTTAACATGCTAAACTTCATGTAAAGCTTTTTTAAAAACCTTTTTTCTAATTGTTTTTTAACTTATTATTAATTAATTATTTTATTATTATTATTATTATGCATGCAGATTTTACAACATCATACATTTATAAAAAATTCATACTTTTAAAAATTCATTTGTCACACCGCAGAATTATTTAAAATGAAATAGTGAAGGCAATCAGGTGATTTTTAAATCAAAGTATTGTTATAGCATCTTTAAATGCTTACTCTCTGTCTTCAGGCCTTAGCTTTGCTGGAAGCGATGCCCAGCAATAAGCAGTATTCAGAGCTGCAGGCGTCTGTGAACCAGGCCTGCCAGTTCATCAAGTATTCAGGCCACTGCCTGCGTGACAGCAACCACCTTTTGACCCTGCTAATCAATGCACTCTACACTGATCTTCACTATCTGGATATCATCCGTTAGCTACAGTATATAATCAACACAAGGTTAGAGTTAATGCCTGCCATCAAGCTCTGTAAAGCTCACCAAAGTAACTGGGGAAAGAAGCATAACTCCAGATGATATGAAGGAGAACTCTTTGTTGAGAACCAGTGCAATCCATTAGACAGTTTCAGTTTTGTAGCACTGACGTCTTGACTAAGGCTTGAAAAGAAAGACGAGAGAGGAAGGTTAAATCATGGTTTGCAGTACATGCTCATTCAGTTCATGGTCCAAAATAAAATTGCTCTCTTATCTTACAGCCCTTTTCCTCAATTGGTGCATAGGTCTGCTTTGCTCAACGAGATTAAGAAAATGCATGATGATCCACACACGAAATAATACTTCAAACTATTAATGAAAACTATCCCTTTTTGTGTGGATCATCATGCCTTTTACACAGTTTATGGTCTCAGTATATAGCTTATTGTAGTCATTTATATAATTTATTTTGGATTGGCAAGGAGTTTATGATGCATGTTTGAGGATGTTTTAGATGTGCTTTGTTGGAGGAATTTTGGTGATGTTTTAGAAAATTCATTGAATTCACAGGGAGTATAGTCACGGAGTATCTATACCTCATAGAACGTCTCTCTCTCTCATTTCATTTGTGCACATGCTGGTGAATTTACAAAAGATTATATTTTATTTTGGTTTCACTTCAGACTCACTATTACTATATTTTTTTTAAATTAGCTTTTTTAAAGTACTTACAAGCTCATGCAAATCAACCAATAATGGCTGGATATTTGATATTTTAGTCTTATGAAGTGAATATTTTGTGGCTTTCTTACTGGTTATTGTCTTTATTATTTGATGATGTTTTGGTCTGGCCAGCAATGTCCAAACTAGATGAACACTGGTTGCTGCTCCAGCATGTGATCTGTCTGATAAGTGCACTTAATTTTCAAACATAGACATGCTTGTCAATACACAGCTTAAGTCCTTCCTTAAATACCGTTCACATGACATCACACATTCCTTTCGCCTCAAAAGGTTTCTGTTTCTCCACAGTAAGATGGCTAATATTAATTTGAATAATCATTTAAATTTGAATGAAAGTGCTTACTGCTGTATTTGATAATTAATGTATTATTAATTTTAATTTGAATGAGAGAATGCATTCTTTTGGTACTGTTTCCAGCATGCTGCTATCTCCATATTTGGAATTAGTTTTTATAGACTTAAGCTAATAAGTCAGGCCCTCTCTGGATTCACTGCATGCTTTTATAATACATTCAGAGGTCATTTTCTCATACCAAAACATTAATTGGTTTACATAATACTTCAGTATAAATATCACAACTTTTTACATCGGATTTACATAGGAATCAAGCAATTTCAGTGCACAATTTCAGTGTCCCCAGAGAGATTATCGATACCCCATACAAGAATAAGAAATTACAAAAACAACCAATATTTCATCATTAAAAGTATAAATTACAGATTTAAGTTTAAATTATTATTATTATTATTATTATTCTTATTATTTAAACAATGTGCACAACATTGAGCAACCTTGACACCTAGAAGTTTGTATAAATGTATACTGGAAAAAGGAGTCTAATGTTGTGTATTGCCTTATAATGTGTTTTCTTGTGTTTTCACCCTTCTTGTGCCATGATTACCCTTCTGTCATGTCAAATGATGTCATGTTCACTGGAAATGGAAATGATTATCAAGGTCAATAATACCTACAATCAAAAGAATTGTGTGTTTATGTTCTCGTGTGATGTGAAATTCTGCACTTTAATTTTTATTTTATTTTTTAGCAAATAGCAATAGCAAAATATATTTAGCATGTTTTACTTTATCAAAATGTATTTAGGTGTTATATAAAATATTTAAAATGTAAAACTTTATTTTAAAGAAAGATAGCACTAGCACACTGTTCAGGCAAAACATTTCACAAAACAAAAGTTTGGTTTTCAATTAAAAAACATATACTATCAAAATTAAGGTAAGAAGTAATAGGACACTTTGTGGTTCACAAATATTTATAGAACATGTGCATAGTTCATGTGATGAACTACATCTTTGTGATGAGGGGAAATTACTTCATACATCCACTACCAGCTGATTAAAGGTTATTGCAAAAATGGATTAGAAATGTTTTTTCTGTGTAAAGTTATAGCCAATTTTACAACTTCCATTACCCTGATGATTTAATGTCAACAAACCCTAAAATGACTGTAAAAATGAGGGTTTAAACAACTTTACAGCTCAAATAATAAACAAGTTTTATCAGAAGAATTAATGTAAGTGCTTTTATAAAATTATAAGCTTCACATTTCTGCCTTTAAACTTTCCAAAATTGATCCCATTCACTTCCATTGTAAGTGCCTCACTATAACCTCGATTTTTGCTTTTGTTCTTTTAAAGAAAAGGACGGATGAGTCAAAACTAATTTTTGTGGTAATCAATATTATGCCACAAATGCTGTCGATTGAGCTTAACTTGTATTGAACCCCGAATATTCCATTAAGTTCTGAATACTTTTAGGGGTGACAAAACAAATTTAATTAGGTGAAATGTGACGAATGGTGACAAAGTCCACCTAGAAGGCCTCATTAATTTGACTAAATAGTAGAGGTCAGTCTTGTGAGACTCCACATCTCAGGTGATAGAATCCACATCTCAGGCTACGGTGGTTGCCATGGAAATCTACCTAGACAGCAAATGGGAGACTGAGATGTGGTATGTCAGTGTCTCTTCTTATGTTTAGCCGTTTATACTTTGTCACATCTGAGCCAAAATAACATACTGGAGTATTTTAAATCATAAAGCTTGTATTTAATGCTGTGCCAGCTGGATTTTGACATGTCTACCACATTTAATTATACATCTGCTCTGTGCTTTTTATTTATTTTATTTGTTCCTTCAAGTCTTTGGGCTGTGCGCTAGTCATAACTACAACAATATTTATTTATTTTTTATGCATTATATCTTTTTTTAATCATGTTGATTTAAATATTTTGTAGGTTTAAGTAGCAAGCATCTCAGGTTTACTACAGTGTTACCTACTTAGAACTTCGGAGGCAATATGATAAGTGTGGGTGAGAAACAGTTGTTTATTTTACAATCAATCTCCACATTCACTTTCACATTCCTCTTTCTTGTTTTTTTTTTGCAATTCACATTTTTTGTGCATATCGACACCTACTGGGCAGAGAGGAGAATTTTTTGTAAAAAATGTTTCTCATCAACAATTATCATATCTAAAGATATAGATTTAACCACTGGAGTGTCATGGATTGCTGTTATGCTGCCTTTATGTGCATTTTGGAGATTCAACATTTTGGTACCCATTAATTTGCATTGTATGGACCTATAGAGCTGAAATATTCTTCCAAAAATCTTAATTTGTGTTGAGCAGAAGAAAGAAACTCATCATCCCTCACTCTCTCTCACACAAACACACTCCCACTGTGTCTGTGTGAGAGAGAGAGAGAGAGGTCAAAACTAATGTACTAGGTTCAAACGATTTTGTTTCTTTTTTATCTGTCAAAATGATGGACAGCATTTGGAGTTATCCATCAATATTTCAAAAATCGGTAAATGAAGTGACGGAGAATTTTCGGTCATTACTTAACCCAGCGGTCCATGACATGTTGGGTTAATTAATTGTTTGTGTTCCACAAGAAATAATGAGTCTGAGATGCCACTGTCAGTACTAGTGTGCGTTCTTGAAATTCTGCAGCCACGTCCACACTATCCGTTTATGTTTGAAAACCCTGTTGTCATTTTCATAACATAGTTTTCCAAAGTATGCTGTTATGAAGAGCGTTTTTGAAAGTCTTTGTTTTCCGTGCCATTCCAGTGCGGATGAGAGCCATGAACGTAGAACAACCCATGTGTTTTCAAACAAAAATGTAGTCTGTGGTCTGTACATTCTGTATGTTTACTTCGACGCTTCCAGTGTAGACTATCCTTTAAAACAGGCATAAAAAAAACTTTGTGTAGCCTCTAACAAATGGATTTAAACTCACACAATTGTGAATAGACACAAATGTAAATGGACATTTGCTATTATTTCTTTACTTCCATGTAATGATGAAAGTCATTAAAGTGAACAATGCCATTTACACAGATTAGTGTGTTAAAGAGACATAGTGCTTTTAATGAGGGAGAACTGAAGATTACTGCACTTTGACTGGTAAAAAGCTTAGTATATTATAGAAACCATAAATCCAGTGGTGAAAACTGGGCAAGTGCTCGCAGTACATTACACATACACGGGAGATCGTATCTGCAATACATCACTAATGAAACACATGACTTATGGGGTTTAACTGCCAGTTGTTAGTGATGGATCTCTTTTAATATAACTGCCAACTTTAGTTGCCACATTTCCATTATTAAATCTGAGAATCTTTCCCACTGCATGTTCACAGCCCTCTTTGCCTAGACTTGCTTCTAACTTGAGCGTATTGAACAAAAGTTTTGGACTGGAAAATCCAACAAGGGTTGGAAAAGCAGTACAACCTCGTTAGCCCCAACTGGCACGGTCAACACGAGGCAGTCTGCGTCATAGTGCTGTTTTAACAGGGGGAGAGAGCCAGTGTGTCATTTACCAGTGAATGAAAACATGCTTCAGAATTTCCACTCTCATTTTACTGGCCATCCACTCCACTTTATCAGCCCATACATATTATCATGTTACTTACTTTTGATAGCAGGCTTAGTCATAAAAACAGATTAGAAATAGTATTTTAATATCAGTTTCTATTTAACCTGATGTGAAGTGTTTTATGGCTTGAACAATTGGCTTTTGACACTTTTTAACAAGGTAATAACATACAAATGGTGTGACTCTTGCACACTATAACTTATCACATAAAAGTCTTTGTGGCATGGGGGGTGTGGTCATGTGTTAGTCTGCGGGAGAGCGGTAAGGCTCGTCACCTGGCTCATAAGTATCTCTAACACCTGTCTCTCATTACAGTGATAGGGGAGGAAGGCTTAAAAGGCACGCCAGAGCATCAGAGAGGATGTTCGTCAAGCACGACAGGAGAGAGAGAGAGAGAGAGAGAGAGAGGGGGGGAGAGAGAGAGGGGGGGAGAGGGAGAGGGGGGAGAGAGAGAAAGGGGGGAGAGAGAGGGGGGGAGAGAGAGAAAGGGGGAGAGAGAGAGAGAGGGGGGAGAGGGAGAGGGGGGAGAGAGAGAGAAAGGGGGGAGAGGGAGGGAGAGAGAGAGAGAAAGGGGGGAGAGAGAGAGGGGGGAGGGAGAGAGAGAGAGGGGGGAGAGAGAGAGAGGGAGGGAGAGAGAGAGGGAGGGAGGGAGAGAGAGAGAGGGAGGGAGGGGGAGAGAGAGGGAGGGAGGGGGAGAGAGAGGGAGGGAGGGAGAGAGAGGGGGGAGAGAGAGGGGAGAGAGAGAGGGAGGGAGGGAGGGGAGAGAGAGAGGGAGGGAGGGAGGGGAGAGAGAGAGGGAGGGAGGGGGAGAGAGAGAGGGAGGAGGGGGGAAATAGAGGGGAGGAGAGAGAAAGAGGGAGGGAGGGAGAGAGAGAGAGGGAGGAGGGGGGGAAATAGAGGGGAGGAGAGAGAGAGAGGGAGGAGGGGGGAAATAGATAGAGGGAGGAGGGGGGAAATAGAGGGAGGGAGGAGGGGGGAATGGAGAGAGAGAGGAGGGAGAGAGAGAGGGAGGGAGGAGAGAGAGAGAGAGGGAGGGAGGGGGGAGGAGAGAGAGAGAGGGAGAGAGAGAGAGAGAGGGGGGAGGGGAGAGAGGGGGAGAGGGGGAGAGAGAGGGGGATGGGGGAGGGAGAGAGGGGGAGAGAGAGGGGGGAGGGGGGAGGGAGAGAGAGGGGGAGAGAGGGGGGGGGGAGGATTGTGTGGTTCCAATTAAAAAGACTGACTTTGAACCTGCTTCGTTGTCTCCTGACTCCTCCATTGCCCCGAACTAAGAACTTGTTACAGTCCCTCCATCACAGCTTCTGATATAAGTAGATATTCACCTCATATACGGTACATGTGCTGCTATAAATGTATAGATACTACCGTTTGTATTATACCCTCATTCTTGTAGAAAAGGTCTGAGGTAAAGAGGGCAGTACTGATCATTTTATTTTTCATGTGCCACAGACGAAATAATCTGAGAAACTTGACAATAAAAAAAAAGGTGATAAATAGAATCAGCTGTTCCCTGATGATCTAATACAGTTTGCCATACTAAGAGATATCATGGTAACCTTTTGGATCTGTAATCCACTGAATCAAATTATGTGAGTGTTGAGCTGTCCATTAGGAATGTATCCTTAATTTGAGTGGGAACAAAACCCTTTCTGATGATGTTTAATAAAAATAGAAGGACAACAGTCAAATTCAAAAACAGTCTGTTCCCAGAAGTAAAATTGCCATTCATAGGGGAATTGATTATTAACTATAACATATAAACCTTTAAAGACAGACCTACAGTGAGCGGTGAGGTTGTTAATCGATGGTATATGCTTCTACTGAAGCCATCAGTCAGCATTATTTCAACTTTATAAAAAAATAGTTTAATAGCAGAAGTCCTTGTGAAAAACTACACTACCCATTATCTAGCAGAGAAATGCACCAAGACAAACTGTGGAAAAAGAGCCCAGCAGCAACCACCCACTTCCATGACACACTGTGAATGACAAAATCGATCTGTTTCCCTATAGTCCCAAATATAATCAACAACTTTAAATCAATTGTTTTATATTTTTCCATAGTTTTGAATTCAATTAAGCTACATCATTTGCAATGCTTCATGGGAATTGTAGTTCATTCCCTCATTTAAGACGTTCACAGTCCTTTGTCTTTTGGTCCGATTTTGAAATACTTCTTTGCTTCAAATCCAAGTTTTAATTTGTGATTCACCTCGGAGCTGGTTGGTTTGAACTCTTTTATGGAGGATTTTATGAAATCCTTATGGAAAACCAAGACAGCTGAAAAATTGGGCAGGAACTGTTGCGCTCTATTGAGAAACAACAATCAATCATAACCACAAACATTAACCAAAGTTTAATTGACTGATTGATTGATTGACTTATAGTAGGGTACAACGAGGCTAAAGGCCCCCAGGTGTAAAAGGCACTTTTGATTTTATTTTCTCCCAAAACACTAAACAGCAACAAAAACTACCAAAATACTTTCCTTAGAAAGGAACATTCTTCAAGCATATCGCCACCTACTGAGCAGGGAGAAGAATTTATAGCAAAAAAAAATTTAAAATTCTGAAATATTCTTCTAAAAATCTTCATTTGTGTTCTGCAGAAGAAAGATAGTCATACACATCTGGGATGGCATGAGGGTGAGTAAATGATGAGAGAATTTTCATTTTTGGGTGAACTATCCCTTTAAGGCAAAGTTTGTTTATTGAATAGTGAGTTGATGAAAAGTACGACTTGAACTTCAACAGAGAACATCATCAATTACATTAAACTTTCCTCTCTAATCTCCCTTAATAAATAGACCTTGACAGATGTCTAGACTCTTTGCTGAATAGTTAAATAAGTCAGTGACAGAGACAGGTGCATCATAAGAGATCTAGACGCTCTGTCTATCTCTTTGTCTGGTTGTCATGCCTACCATTATGCTGTCTGGTGTTAAGGTACATTTTATGTGTAAAATATGTTCACCCAGTGTTCAAACTGTTCATTCTCTCTCTCCTCTCCATTTGGGATGACAGTTGTTTAGCTAATACTGTTGAATGATGTACATTTTGTAATACAGGTGCAATTATGTCCTTCAGGCAGCAATGGAACACTTAGAAAAGAGAGCCTGCACTTGTACTTTTTTGCCACCTCTGCACCAAAAGAAATGATTTACTTTGACATATGAGTGGGATTTTATTTAATTATTTATTTGTTTGTTTATTAAGTCATTTATTCATTTAGTCATGCAGAGGACTGAAGAGGTGGATGGACTGTGAAGGTACCGTCTGTGAGGCTGGTTGCCATAGAGATACTAATCTGGGTATTTCTGGACTGAGAAGTGCCTTTAGGGGAGTGCTGAACTAGTTGGGTCTACCACAACCGAAAACTTGCTATGATGAGCAATGAACTGCCCTGAATGGATATTCCCAATTAGGATTTGACTGTTCCCTGACTGACCACCTGTGTTATGCCCATCTCCTCCCTTAAAACTCTTATTAAACTTGAATTATTTTACACAGAGAATAGTGTGTGAATAGGGTTAACTATCAATGTGGACGAGTCATTGCACTTATGCTGTCACCTGTAAGAGCTGAGAATATACTGTCCTCTTTCTGAGTAACTCATTCATTTACATTTCTCCTCCACACTCATGTTGACTCTGATGACTCAGGTGCATTTATTCCCAACGGTCCACCTCTTCCACCTCTCGCTTCATGACTGTCTATTTAAAGAGGTGAGCTAACTTTGTTCAAAAGTGCAAGACATGAAGAATGTTTTACTGAAATATACTAATAATTATTCTAGAGCAGGACACCTCATTAGTATGACTCATCTGCATATTAATAGGGTAGGATGGATTTAGTTTTTAAGGATATTTAATTATTGAGGGAAAAGTTAGCCTGTACTGTTCTATCTCCACCTGTGTTGAATATTATTTTTGCTGTTAAAATATTGAAAAGGTTGACCACAGGTACATAGAAATAACAGGTTATATAGAGTATCAGCAAAAAAGATTTTTTTGAAAATTAAAAATAAAACATGCTCAATATTTCCTTTAATATACTTCAGATCTTTTGATATCTTATGTTTATTACTCTCTATAATGAGTTCACAAAAGCTACAAAGAATTCAAAACCTCCCCAATCCCCTTAAAAATAATTAAGTTAATAATAAAAACTCTCTTACCACTTCAAGAGTGATTTGTACAAAATGAAAAAATCCAAACCTGACTGTCACAATATTGCATAATATGGATCAACCTCAATGTAAATATCTAGTTTTAGAAATATTCAGAAATTGCTAAATAAGCAGCTAATGGACGCATGGGAATATCCATATAAGTTAAGCTCAATTGACAGCATTTCTGGCATAATGTTGATTACCACAAAAAATCATTTCGACTTGTCCCTCCTTTTCTTTAAAAAAAAAAATAAAAGAAGCAAAAATCGAGGTTTCAGTGAGGCACTTACAATGGAAGTGAATGGGGCCAATTTTTGGAGGGTTTAAATGCAGAAATGTGAAACTTATAATTTTATAAAAGCACACATTAATTCTTCTGTTAAAATTCATGTATTATTTGAGCTGTAAAGTTTTTTCAATTGTAATTTAACAGTTGTTTTAGGGTTTGTTGACATTACATAATCATGGCAACAAAGTTGTAAAATTACATATTACTTTACACAGAAAAGGTTAGTAAGGGATATTATCACACTAACAACACTCAAATTGTTTACGTCTTGTGGCTATACTTTTAAAACTTTGAGTATTTTAACATTTAATGACTGGCACCATTCACTTCCATTATAAGTGCCTCACTGGAACCCAGATTTATGCTTTTTTAAAGAAAATGAGGGAGGGGTCAAAAAACATTTTTGTGGAAACAACAGTATGCCATAAATGCCGTCGATTGATCTTAATGTGTACTGAACCTGGAATATAATTGAAATTGTACAGATGAAAATCAAAGGGTACCTGGGATGCAGTGCTGGGTAGTAACGGATTATATGTAATCTGGATTACTTAATCAGATTAAAAAATAAAGTACTTGTAATTGGATTAAATAATATTTTAAAATTGTAATTGGACTACAATTACTTTTTATAGATTACATGATTACATATTAACATATGATTACATCCTCTTTGTACTTTTATGTTAAAATGATGATCATACTCATGTGACATAAAATAAAATACAATTAGGTTGGAAGTAATCCAAAAGTAATTGGATTAGATTACCCCAAAAATGTATGTATGATTGCACTTTTTGCCGTGTAATTTGTAATCAGTACCTGATTACAATTCACAAGTAATCTGCCCAGCACTGCTTGGATGTTATCTTATGTAAACAGCCTATACACAATGGAGGCTGAATGTAGAAATACCATAGATTGCATAAGGACTTAGAGGAGCGAGATCAGACATCTGTGGAGACCCTGATCCCCTGCAGTGTTAAAATTAAACATACAGCCATATCGTGATCACTTAGCCCTAGAAACATGAGTGCCCATGGGTCTCTATTAGTGAAGAGCACCTGCTGTGATGTGGACAAGGGCATATGCAATGAAGAGTCATTATGTGTTCCCTGCAAAGAGCAGATTATCTCTGAATCACCATGATACTGCATTATTTCTATTTATTCACGAACTTGTTCTCACTCTGCTATCTCTCTACTGTTCTTTCTCAGTGCTTACCACTTAACAGCAGATAATTCACATTATAATAATTGTCATACTCTTCATCATCTTCATGAAGCAACATTCATGAAGTTCAGGTCTGAGATACACCCCCAAATTTGCTTGATGTATTGATATAATATTAAATGGATTCCAGTCATTTTCTCCTTTTATTATTCAAATTGCTTCACCCCTCTTTTCCCTTTTGTTTATCTGGACTGAGTCGTGGGGGCAATTACTGTAGCTGTGAAAGGAAGGACATTTTCTGCACCTCTCTTTTGCAGGTTCAGTGAAAGTTTGTGATCAGTTATGAGTTATACAATTAATTTAAAACAAATGTGCAGTTTTAACAAGACCAAGTAAACGAAGCCACCAACCCATATTTTTGAAATAGCTTTATGAGGACAAGGCTTACCAGATAATTATTATTATTTTTATTTTTTACCCGTTGTTGAAATGATTATTTTTTAAACTTCACATTTGGTTAAGTACAATGTATTGTACATCCACATTAATTGCATTAATTACATTAATTGTCGGACACATTAATGCAAGGATCTTTGTAAAGTATGTTTCCCATCCATAGACAGACTATGTTTTTGACCCCTAGAAAAAAGTATATGTGTCATTATAATGTATCTGTTTTGCACAGCTGAGCCTTCAGTGAGTGGACACTTATAATAGCAATATTAATCGAAATAAAACTTAAAAGAATATTTCAGGATCAATACGAGTTAAGCTCAATCGACAGCATTTATGACACAATTTTGATTACCACAAAAGTTTATTTTCGACTCGTCCATCATTTTCTTTAAAACAAATCTGGGTTCCAGTGAATCACTTACAATGGAAGTGAATGGGGCCAATGTGTAAATGTTAAAATACTTACTATTTTAAAAGTATAGTCACAAGACCTAAACAAAATGTGTGTTAACATACTTTTAGTGTAATAAAATTACTTACTAACCTTTTCTGTGTTAAGTTATAGCCAATTTTACAACTTCGTTGCCATGAAGATGTAATGTCAACAAACTTAAAACAACTGTCAAAATTATGATTTAAACAACTTTATAGCTCAAATAATACACAAGCTTTAATAGAAGAATCAATGTAAGTGCTTTTATAAAATTATAAGGACAATCTCTTCAAAGTTAGAAACACTGAGCACTCTCTCTCTCCCTCTCCCCTCTCTCTTTCTCTCTCTGGCTCTTTAACTTTGAAAGGGGCCCCTTTACTTTGCATTGTGAAGATTACACTCAAGTGAAGATAATTTGGATATATTTTTTATTAGCCTACTTAATATTATTCACCTTAAATTTTAATATTTCATTGTAATTTTTTATTAAAAACCTCACCACTAATTATCTTTAATGATAATGCTTTTTTATTTCCCCTTATAAGAAATTAGTAAGATATATTAACTTTACAGAGGCAGATATGATTCTGGAGATGTGCTTCATGGACAGTTGATTGAATGTGTCGAGTATGAGGGGGCGGGGTCAGATGGACACAATGGGCGTGGCTAAATGAATTGAATAGAATGTCGTGACTCGTGCAGCTCTGACCGGCAGACAGCTGAAGGAAACTTTCACACGGTAAGCTTGTGTTTTCAATTCTGTCTGCCTCTAAAAAGACAAATGAAACTAGTATCTATAGTGCTATTGTCTGCCTTTATCCTTTCCATTTCCTTGTGAGATTTTACAGGTCAGTCTGTTTTTTAGTTAGTGGTTGTGCTCGGAGAGAATTTGCTAAGTTCATTTTACACTGATATGTTACTAAACTACAACTATTACGAAATGCTATATAGGTTTATAATTCATAGTAGGCTAGTGATGAATATTATGACAATATCTGTAAATACATACTGCCTATTAGCAGATCATGGACTGTTATCAGAGTCTGGTTTTTGGTTTTTAATGGTTGTCTTCACTTGGATAAAAGTCTTAAAACCTAGTGAGCTTATAGCTTCCTACCTAGACAGCTCACTGGGTTTTGAGACGCGACCAGTATTCATTCCATCTTTGCCTGTGTTTAATTTAAGGATGCTGTTTAATTTCACTCTGGTATGCTCTTATCTTTCGGCTGTCTCACCCCTGCATGTCTGTCTGACTGTATGGTGGTGTGCAGACATTTATAATCCGCGCGACTAAATATAAATCTGTTTTTATGCTGAAAATACAGAAAGAGGTCAAGCTTGTCTGAACTGACGTCAGTTAGATATCGCTCATACAGTCACCAGCTCGCTCCTTTTTCTCCCATTGCTGGTCATCATGACATCATTAAATACAGGAGAGGAATACCGGGAGACCTCAGAGGGTTTGATGTAGCGATGAGGATCTCCTGTCGGATGCGGCAAACGGGCATCACTGTTCTGCAGATACTGTAACTGGTGAGCATTATGGACATGATTGGTGTCTCCTGTCGTGATCTGTCGAATAAACGTGGCTTAGTATATTTTAGTCTGAATCCTTTGGATTTTCCCCGGTCTAAACGGAAAAGATGACAAGCAACAGATCTGCTTATTTGCGCTTGCAGCTTGAGACGAAACCGCTCTGAGCAAAATTCTGTCTTTGTTAGGGGCCGTTCAGATCGCAAGCGTTATTGCGCTAAAAAGCTAGACGAGGCTCAAGGAATAGAAAAGACGAATTTGTCGCGAGACGCGTTTTTAAAGGTTGAAGTTATTATTTTGTCTTGACACGGCGTCTACATAATGCTGTGCTCTTGCACGAGACGCCGGAACAACAGCTAGAAGCGACGCAAAGATCAAAGACGTCCGTTTAGCGCAGGGGCCCCAAAGCTGGATCACTGTAGCCTCGAGGGCCACACTCTTAATTTTTTATAGTAATTCTTATATATATATATATATATATATATATATATATATATATATATATATATATATATATATATATATATAGCTCTGGAAAAAAATTAAGAGACCACTGCAAAATTATCAGTTTCTCTAGATTTACTATTTATAGGTATGTGTTTGAGTAAAATGAACATTTTTGTTTTATTCTATAAATACTGACAACATTTCTCCCAAATTCCAAATAAAAATATTGTCATTTAGAGCATTTATTTGTTGGTTTTTTCAGACCTCGAATAACGCAAAGAAAACAAGTTCATATTCATTTTAATCAACACTAGTGTTTTAACTTAGGAAGAGTTCAGAATTAATATTTAGTGGAATAACCCTGATTTTCAATCACAGGTGTCATGCGTTTTGGCATGCTCTCTACCAGTCTTTCACATTGCTGATGGGTGACTTTATGCCACTCCTGGTGCAAAAATTCAAGCAGCTCCAGATCATCACCTAAGTACTTTATAGTACTGACAACAAAAATTTTCATTTTACTCAAACACATACCTATAAATAGTAAATCCAGAGAAACTGATGATTTTGCAGTGGTTTCTTAATTTTTTCCAGAGCTGTATATACACTCACTGAACACTTTATTAGGTACATCTGTGTACACCTACCTATTCATGTGATTATCTAATCAGCCAATCGTGTAGCAGCAGTGCAATGCACAAAATCATGCAGATACGGGTCAGTTAATACATACAGGAGTTTCAGTTAATGTTCACATCAACTATCAGAATGGTTAAAAAATATGATCTCAGTGATTTTGACCGTGGCATGATAGTTGGTGCCAGACGGGCTGGTTTGAGTATTTCTGTAACTGCTGATCTCCAGAGATTTTCACACGCAACAGTCTCTAGAGTTTACTTAGAATGGTGCCAAAAACAAAAAATATCCAGTGAGCGGCAGTTCTGCAGATGGAAATGCCTTGTTGATGAGAGAGGTCAATGGAGAATGGCCAGACTGGTTGGAGCTGACAGAAAGGCTATGGTAACTCAGATAACCACTCTGTACAATTGTAGTGAGCAGAATAGCATCTCAGAATGCACAACACGTCAAACCTTGAGGCAGATGGGCTACAACAGCAGAAGACCACTTCAGGTTACACTTCTGTCAGCTAAGAACATAAAGCTGATGCTTTATGCAGTAACGCAGATCACTAATAAGCATTTGCTTGAAGGCATCTCAACACCATTATTGCAGGATAAACTATTATTTTTTTCCTATTATGACTGTTATAATGACAAACATATCTCCGTCGAGCTATTTAAATGAGTTTGAGACAGATTCAGTCTGTGATGAGTCTCAAGTGAGATACAGTAGTAAGAGCGTGCATGCGTTTCTATGCACGTGCACACAGACTGACCACCGTTCTCATGTAACATCAGATGTTCTTTGTTGTTTATTTCATTCGTTACATCCTTTTGCAGTTTATTTTTCCTCTAACTGTGCTGTTATTCAGCAATACAAAGAACTAGCGTAAATACTCTTTGAAAATGGACACACCAAAATGCATACACATTTGATGGGCTATTGATAAATAAATACAGTATTTGATGATGAAATCATAACATGGGCCGCAAAAGGCCTTGTGTTGAGTAGCGCTGGTGTAGTGGATGTTTACATAGAAAAACAACTGAAATACAGTGCAGACGGACACTATGAGAAATATGATTGTAGAATAGAATTGCAGTGTAATGTGTGTACTGTATATGCATGTCTAGACAAGAGTCATTACCCTTTACACAATATGCCAGCTGAATATCATCGACACTGAGTGCACCAGAAGATTTCAGCTCGTCTTCATATGAATATATGCCAATTGTTTTGATCTTGTCAAATTGAGTCCAGAGTATTAATGGGATATTACACCCAAAAATGTTATTGTCATTATTTACTCTCTTGTTGTTCAAAAGCTGTATGACTGTTTTGAGGGTGAGTAAATAATGACAGAATTTTCATTTTTGGGTGAACTATCCCTTTAAGACAGTTGCTTTTACTTTAAATGCCAAAGCTGTATGAACTTTGTTGCAAGTTAGTTCATACATTTAGCCTATACTCTGTGTCAAGTCCTGTAATTTATAGTCCTGTGTTCTTTGGTGATATGGTTGGTAAAACCAGTCGAACCCTCCAGGAAGGTCATTGTTATCACAGTATTCATAATGTTTCTATCCATAATGTTTCTATCCAACAACAAAATCTTGAAAATAACCTGAATGCATGTTAATTACTTTATTGGTTGCCTCCCTTGTTTTCGCTTTTGTTTTGTAGAGAGCTTGGGTGGTTCTAGAAGGACGCTATCTGTAAATCAAAGCCATGGGCAAGGATTACTATAAGATCCTAGGTATACCGTCAGGCTCTAATGAGGATGAAATCAAAAAGGCTTACAGGAGGATGGCCCTGAAGTTCCATCCAGACAAAAACAAAGATCCCAATGCTGAAGATAAGTTCAAGGAGATAGCAGAGGCTTATGAAGTTCTCAGTGACCCAAAGAAGAGAGTCATCTATGACCAGTACGGGGAGGATGGTGAGTATGGTTGGTGTATTTGTGTAATCTACACTATCTACTCTATAGATTTTTTTGACTTACCCTTGGGCCATAACTAAAGACCTTTAAAGATACTCATTGTGTAGCCAATTGTATGAGGATATTTGACTTGCATAGATGGTGTGTCTATCACACACCATGTATAAGCAGTCTGTTTGTAACTGGTGTTGAATACATATTCATGGACTAAAATAGGGGATCATCCCTTTCAGTCTTTCAGCCAATATAGTTTCTAACATTTAGAAGAAAACATTACAGGTGCTAGGAACAACAAGACCTTTCATGGACCAACACATAATTATGTTTATACCAGATAGGACAGCCCTTAGAAGGATCATTGTCTTCGCTCACGTGGCTAGACCACTGTTTTTATACACTGTCAATACAGCTAAACCACCTCTGCTTTTCCTAACAATCAAAATAACCCTCCCACACTGAAAGGTGATGAAGTTACTCTGACAAATGCAAACTCTATAAACATGGCACCTTTCCGAAAAAAGAAAAATGTGTGTTGAGACAAAGAGGGATTTCAAGCTGATCCTCTTCCCAGTTATGCCAGCATAATTTATCTATTTTTAGTCTGAATACACCTGCCAATTCCATCTTTACCAGTGTTAGTACAGAATTCTGAAAGTGCAAGGCAACACTTGATGTTTTTAGATCATAGAATCCAATGCACCAGTCCTTGCACCATTTGTCATTTCAGTAACACTGAGTGCACGCCAATATGCTGATAAATACCAAATATTTGCTTATTTGAAAAATCGGGCAATGCACAAAACAAACACATGTTTACATGAGATTTGAAATAATTAGAATATTCTCTGCTTTTGACATCAAAATGTAAACTGGCATGCACACAACTCTTGCGCACATTGGATAAGTTGGTAATGAATGCCGGTAAAGGTGTTTACATGCAACGCAAAATCGGCACCAAAAAGGACCTGTGTCCTTTGATTTCATTTAACGTAACATGAGATCACATTAAACTCTAATGATGATGCGCGAGAGCAGCTGAGGAGAAGAAGAATTACACCGCTCAGAGTCCAGATGCACTATAAACTTTCCAAACAGCTTCAGGTGATGTAGATCGCAAAGTATGAGGGAATTATAATGCAAAAATACAAAATGAGTAAATACAGAAGCACTCTGGTTGTGGAATATGTGGAGCTGGAGCAAAATGTACGTGTCGAGCGTCTTTTTTTCTGTGCCCCATGGGGATTAATAAAGTTCTTAACTTAAACTTAAAGGAAACACCCCGCCGTTACATCTTTAATGCAGTTATATTTAATGCGTTATAGCTTCAAATAATATGGAAGCTGATCATGTAAATAACTACGAACTCCAAAACTGGCATTTCTCTGCGGTCAGCACCTCTTCTATGAGTTGCGCGAATGTCCCAATCTTGGGGGGAGAGATTGAAACTATACCCGGCTGATGAACACTCTGTCGTGGGGGACACTCATCCCTCTAGCGCACGTGCTTAATGCAGCTAGATTATAACGTGATGGCTCGCGACTTATTGAATCATAATATATGTCACTGTGCATTTCTTATTGTGAAGAAAAGTGGCAATAAGCAGCTTTATTAAATTTTTTATTTTTTTTGTGAGTTAAAGACGGATTGAAGTGAACAGAAAGGTGAGAGAGGGTAGTCTTCACCCAATTATACACTGCAACAAAGTACTTTTTTGATTTGTTTTTGTTTTGTTTTCCAATATAAATATCTAAAATTCCTTAACAACATACATTTTCTTTAGCTGCTATACTGCAGAAGAAAAAAAAATTATTTGAGAATGTTGAATATAATATTAAAAATACAAATATTTTAAAATGTCTAAAAATCCTTTTAAAAAAGATGAATTCACCTCAGAAGCAGCATATAAGATATTTAGACTTGCTTTTAGAGAATAGCTCTTGAATATAAGTATATTTTGTCTTTACTGCACTCGCATAAGTATAACCAAGTGAAAAAATACACTTATATACAAAATAAACTTATATTTAACACACATTCTTTTAAAGCAAGTCTAAATATATTATATGTTGCTTCTCAAGTAAATGTATCTTGTTTTAAGGATTTTTAGATATTTGAAATGGAAAACAAGACAAACACTTGATAACAATAGGATTTTTTGAAGTGAATTTCTTTACTGAATTAAACTAAATAAAAAGCATTTTTTCCCCTTTAATTCAGTGAATGTCATTTAGAGGATTTTGTCTTCTTTAATGTTTGTAAGCACGTTTAATACAACCTTTTAAGTCGGGGCACAAGCTGAATAATCGGTTAAGAGCTAATGATTAATCGTTGCAATAATCGCTGAATAGTCGAATAATCGTTCTAATAATCGTTAGATTAATCGATTATCAAAATAATCGGGACACTTCACACAACTCATAGAAGAGGCGCTGACCGCACTGAGAAAGGCCAGTTTTGGAGTTGGTACTTATTTACATGATCTGCTTCCATATTATTTGAACTTTAATA
Source organism: Myxocyprinus asiaticus (assembly GCF_019703515.2). Taxonomy (NCBI): domain Eukaryota; kingdom Metazoa; phylum Chordata; class Actinopteri; order Cypriniformes; family Catostomidae; genus Myxocyprinus; species Myxocyprinus asiaticus. Next base: position 36,503,500 of record NC_059346.1, on the reverse strand, counting down.
AAGGATGCATTAAAGATATTATGGCATAGTGTTTCCTTTAAAGGCGCTCTGACATGCAAGTTTTGCTTAAGGGAACGGCAGCTCCGGCTCCACTGTTTCACAACGAGAGTGCTTCTATACTTAGATATTTGGTGTTTTTGTATAATTCCCTCATACTTTGCCATCTACATCACCTGAAGCTTTTAGGAAGGTTTGGAGTGCATCTGGACTGTGAACTGTGTAATTCTTCCTCTCCTCAGCAGGGGCAGGGCCAAATGAGCTTTGCCACCCCTCTTGCCACCCCAACTACCTGCTCTTTTCACACATTATCTCCTATTTCTATTCTTTGTGAAGTGGACACTTTGGCAGTAAAGTAAGTCAGTCTTTGTCTGAACCATCCACCACAAATCACACACCAGAGCTTATAATCTAACTGGAGCAAGCGTGCACGAGGGATTTATTCATCTTGCAGTAATATATTATCTTCTGTTCTCCAGGATTTCAACTACATGTTCTTTCCTAAATATTCTTCAGGATCAGACTACCAAGTGAAGCCAATAAAGGGATAATAATAGAAATGAGAAAGGCTTCTTGTTGAGAGTGCTTCTGTTTCTGCCCAACGATTTGAGCTCATGTTCTTTTATCATTCCACCCTGACAGGGGGTGGGAGAAAAGAGAGACTAGAGAGAGGATTAGAGAGAGAGAGAGAGAGAGAGAGAGAGAGACTTGGCAGGTCTTCTGATGAGCTGTTACACCTCAAAATGGTGAAATGTGAGCAGTTGCAGACTAAATCAAATGCTACTCCATTTTAAGTGATTAAGTAGGCCATCACTTGATAATTGGTGTCCTTCTCAGTTTGACATTTATAGTGGGTCTATGTACTGTAAGGCTTTCACTATAATCCTATAAAAAGTTGTGGACAGATTATCTATTTTTCTGTTGAGTCAAATGGCATTGGTATCACAGTCCAACAAGGTTGTGTGTATGTTAGGGATGTGCACGAGAAATCGATTAATCAAGTACTCGTTCAGCTTTAAATATTCGACTAGTAAAAAACACTACTCAAATATTGCAATTAGATTTTTCTATGTGCCTTCGCCAGCCGTGGGCAGCAATGAAAGCACTTCCCTCACTTAAACCTTGCCATTACAACTCAATCCATTGGTTGGCGCTGTAGATGCATGACGTTGTTTAAGGAATCATTCACCCAGAAAGGAAATTATGTAATTATTTAAAGTAATTGTATCACTTCAGAAGACCTTGGAATGTATGTTTCTATATGTGAGTGCAAATGTTTTTTTTTTTTTTTTTTTGTTTTTTCTCCATTTTTGAATCTAGATGTTGTTTATGCATATTGCTGATTTTTTAATAAGATAAACAGGTTCGAAGGATGAAATTAAATTCTAAATTTCATGTAATCAGTTACTCAATTTCTTATGTTAGAGTACTCGACTACAAAATTACTCGAAATGCCCATCCTTAGTTAATGTACAATTTTTATTTATTTTTAGGAAAAACACAATGAATATACCATAAGGAATTATATGATCTTGTTATCTAAAAATGTATTGAATATGCCATAATCACTGAAAAGTCATTCTTGTTAGTTAACAGTTTTTTTAGGAAGTGGCTCAAACGTAGGTTTTATCAGTGTCTAGCAGAGTTGACTGCAGTCCTAAATCCACTTTTCCCTCACAGCTGTGCCAGCCGGCGATGCCCTGAATATGGCTCCATCCGAAAGATATCTAAAGAACTTTATTTTAGACTAATCATAATGAGGTGGCAAAAATTTAAAAAGCAGTTTGTCTTTATTTTGATGCTCATTCTTGTTGATGTTTGCAAGAAATTCAGGCAGAACTAACTGTAACTAAAAATAAATGCAGAAAAATCCCTGATGTATTGTCCCCCCTCTGTATTTCCACCCAGGTTTGAAAACAGGTGGGACAGGCTCATCTAGTGGACAGGGGACTACATATCACTACACCTTCCATGGAGATCCACATGCAACCTTTGCCTCTTTCTTTGGAGGCTCTAATCCCTTTGATATATTCTTTGGCTCTGGACTTCAGCGGGGAACCACTAATGGCTTTGCAGACCATGGCGATCATGACATGGACATTGACATGGATGGAGATGATGATCCTTTCAGTTCCTTCAGCCACTTTGGCTTCAATGGTACCAATGGTTTTCATCATGGTGGAGGTCGAAGGAATCGTACTGAGCCCTTGCATGCAGGAGGCAGCAGGAGGAAAGTACAGGACCCTCCAGTGGTACATGAGCTTAAAGTGTCTCTAGAGGAGATCTTCCATGGATGTACCAAGCGGATGCGAATCACTCGCCGACGGCTGAACCCAGACAGAAGGACAATGAGGACAGAGGACAAGATCCTTAATATTGTCATCAAGAGGGGCTGGAAGGAAGGGACCAAGATCACCTTTCCCAAAGAAGGTGATGAGACACCTCAGAACATTCCTGCTGATATTGCATTTGTGCTCAAGGACAAAGGGCATTCACTCTTCAAAAGGGACAGCTCCAACATCATTTATACAGCCAAGATCAGTCTTAAGGAGGTATGTGGTCTTAATTTTTCATCAGTTTGATACAATCAGTTTTTAGTCCATTTGGTTTACACTATGCATTTTCCACTGTGCATTGACAGCATTTTTTTATTCCACTAACTTGCAGTCCAAGTTGACCTGTTTGTTTTATCAGTTGGCTGCTGTATCCCAAGAATAAGCAGACCCAGGTTTAGATTAGACAGGTTTACTGCAGTTTCAACACTGGACCACCCTGTGGCCTTTCTGCCCTCATTTACATGGACTTAAAGGGTGAATTAAAGGGCTTCATTCGGTATAAGCCCCATCCAAAATAAGTGCTGACCTTATTGACCTGCTCTGCTACATTATTCTCTCCATGTACATCATTGCTGCTTCTATTGTGATTTATTTTCCTACAATATTTGTGACCTACCATTTAATTGTGAAAAATGGTATTATATACACTGGCAGCCAAAAGATTGGAATAATGTACAGATTTTGCTCTTATGGAAAGAAATTGGTACTTTTATTCACCAAAGTTGCATTCAACTGATCACAGTGTATAGCCAGGACATTAATAACATGAAAAATTACTATTACAATTTGGAAAAAAAAAAAAAAAAATGTTCAGAACTTCTTAAACTTCTTCAAAGAGTTCTCATCAAAAAAATCCTCCACGCTTTGTAGATCCTTGGCATTCTAGCTGTCAGTTTGTCCAGATACTCAGGTGACATTTCACCCTGCGCTTCCTGTAGCACTTGCCATAGATGTGGATGTCTTGTCTGGCACTTCTCATGCACCTTACAATCTAGCTGATCCCACAAAAGCTCAATGGGGTTAAGATCCAAAACACTCTTTTCCAATTATCTGTTGTCCAATGTCTGTGTTTCTTTGCACACTCTAACGTTTTCTTTTAGTTTTTCTGTTTCAAAAGTGTCTTTTTCTTTGCAATTCTTCCCATAAGACCTGCACCCCTGAGTCTTCTCTTTACTTTTGTACATGAAACTGGTGTTGAGCAGGTAGAATTCAATGAAGCTGTCAGTGGAGGACATTTGAGGCATCTATTTCTCAAACTAGAGACTCTGATGTACTTATCCACTTGTTTAGTTGTACATCTGGCCTTCCACACTTCTTTCTGTCCTTGTTAGAGCAAGTTGTCCATTGTCTTTGAAAACTGTAATGTACACCTTTGCATGAAATCTTCAGTTTTTTGGCAATTTCAATCATTGTATGGCCCTCATTCCTCAAAACAATGATTGACTGACGAGTTTCTAGAGAAAGCTGTTTCTTTTTTGCCATTTTTTACCTAATATTGACCTCAAGACATGCCAGTCTATTGCATTCTGTGGCAACTCAAAAACAAACACAAAAACAATGTTAAGCTTCATTTAACAAACCAAATAGCTTTCAACTGTGTTTGATATAATGGCAAGTGATTTTCTAGTACCAAATTAGCAATTTAGCTTGATTACTCAAGGATAAGGTGTTGGAGTGATGGCTGCTGGAAATTGAAGCCTGTCTAGATTTGATCAAAAATGACTTTTATCAAATAGTGATGGTGCTGTTTTTTACATCAGTAATGTCCTGACTATACTTTGTGATCAGATGAATGCCATTTTGGTGAATTAAAGTACCAATTTCCTTCCAAAACGGCAAAATCTGTACATTATTCCAAACTTTTGGCCGCCAGTGTAACATTACAATGTGTTCATTGAATATAATGTGTATATAGGCGTATACAGTTGTGCTCAAAAGTTTGCATACCCTTGGAGAATTGGTAATATATGAACCATTTTTAAAGAAAACATGAATGAGCAGGCAAAACACATTTCTTTTATTTCTTATGGGATTCATATTCAACTGTAGGTTATAACAGAATGGCACAATCATAAAACAAAACATGGCAACAATGAAAAAAATGAAATGACCCCTGTTCAAAAGTCTGCAAACCCTTAGTTCTTAATACTGTGTATTGCCCCCTTTAGCATCAATGACAGCGTGCAGTCTTTTGTAATAGTTGTCTATGAGGCCCCAAATTCTTGCAGGTGGTATAGCTGCCCATTCATCTTGGCAAAATGCCTCCAGGTCATGCAAAGTCTTTGGTCGTCTTGCATGAACAGCACGTTTGAGATCTCCCCAGAGTGGCTCGATGATATTAAAGTCAGGAGACTGTGATGGCCACTCCAGAACCTTCACCTTTTTCTGCTGTAACCACTGGAGGGTCAACTTGGCCTTGTGCTTAGGGTCATTGTCGTGCTGGAAAGTCCAAGAGCGTCCCATGCACAGCTTTCGTGCAGAAGAATGCAAATTGTCTGCCAGTATTTTCTGATAACATGCTACATTCATCTTGCCATCAATTTTCACAGGATTCCCAATACCTTTAGAGTTCCCAAAACATCAGTGAGCCACCACCATGCTTCACAATGGGGATGGTATTCTTTTCACTATAGGCCTTGTTGACCCCTCTCCAAACATAACGCTTACGGTTGTGACCATAAAGCTCTATTTTGTTCTAGTCACTCCAAATTACAGTGTGCCAGAAGCTGTGAGGCGTGTCAAGGTGTTGTCGGGCATATTGTAACCGGGCTTTTTTGTGGCATTGGCACAGTAAAGGCTTCTTTCTGGCAACTCGACCATGCAGCTCATTTTTGTTCAAGTATCGTCATATTGTGCTCCTTGAAACAACCACACCGTCTTTTTCCAGAGCAGCCTGTATTTCTCCTGAGGTTACCTGTGGGTTTTTCTTTGTATCCCGAACAATTCTTCCGACAGATGTGGCTGAAATCTTTCTTGGTCTACCTGACCTTGGCTTGGTATTAAGAGATCCCCGAATTTTCCACTTCTTAATAAGTGATTGAACAGGCAAAACTGGCATTTTCAAGGCTTTGGATATCTTTTTATATCCTTTTCCATCTTTATAAAGTTCCATTACCTTGTTACGCAGGTCTTTTGACAGTGCTTTTCTGCTCCCCATGGCTCAGTATCTAGCCTGCTCAGTGCATCCAGGTGAGAGCTAACAAACTCATTGACTATTTATACACAGACATTAATTGCAATTTTAAAAGCCACAGGTGTGGGAAATTAACCTTTAATTGCCATTTAAACCTGTGTGTGTCACCTTGTGTGTCTGTAACAAGGCCAAACATTCAAGGGTATGTCAACTTTTGATCAGGGACATTTGAGTGATTTCTGTTATCATTATGATTTAAAAAGGAGCCAAACAACTATGTGATAATAAATGGCTTCATATGATCACTATCCTTAAATAAAAGGCCAAAATTTCTATGCCAAAATTTCACCATTTCTGCTAGGGTATGCAAACTTTTGAGCACAACTGATAAATATATATATATATATATATATATATGTATATACTCAAGCCTGCCAACCTTCAAATATGCCTTGACTTACATAGCATAGATTTACATAGCTGTCTACATAGGACCCATCATGCCTACTGACTGTATTGTCCCGTCACTACTCAAAGTTTTTCTCACTGCCACTTCAGTGTGAGAGTGCTGGAATGTCATGGTGCGGTGTCATACACCAAAGCACAGAATCCTCGCTTTAAGAAGGCGGGTTGAAAGAGTTGAACAGCACAGTTATAATTGTCATGTGACTGAGATGGGCGTGGCATTTTCGGTTGCACATTTAATATAGAATGCTAGATGTCCTGGAACCAGAAAACTGCATATTAATTTTAGATAATATAGTTCGCTTGTAGTTTGTCCATATTAAACAAACAGTTGAAAGAAAATAATACTTGGAAATTGAACAGTAAGATTTCTGCAAAATGTCTAAACAGTAGATGACATTTAAAAGAGGGTGCCAAACTTTACTTTGTTGTTTTAAGGCAAACATTCTGTTTTCATTTAGAAAGTTACAGATCAGACTCTCAGCTACACTGCTCAAATGCTAGTCTGAAGTGATTCTAATAAAAGCTTTAAAGCTTCAGAAAACTCTGCCCCAAGTCATCAAAAGCTGACACATGATTTGAATTTTTATCAAAGTAATGATTTATATATTCTATCAGTGTAGCATACATTTAATTAGATTTTAATGGGATGACCCAGCAAAAAAAGAAACTGCATATATTTCTGTTTGTCTAGTGACCTAGAAATCGACTCCGTTAATAAACTCAGTTTATACTTCATAGTGACAGCCTATCAGCGTATCATCAGAAATAGCCTTAATGCCAGTCTTGAGTGACCCTGATGTGTCTCAGAGCACACTGTCATTAATGGTCATTCCATTAGTGCTACATTTTCTTGCCTTTCTGTTGATATTACTTTGGCAGCATCTCAATTTTTGATGTCAGCTGTTTCAAAGAATGTGTCTAAAAGATTTTCAGGTCAACAGTGAAGGTTTTGAACCTCAGAACCAGTGTTGGGTAATGTTACTTTTAAAAGTAACTCGTTAGAATATTGTTACTCCTTAAAAAAGTAACTTAATTAAAAAGTTATTTTTTATGGAAGCGTTACGTAACTTTTGCGTTAATATTTTTCTCACAGCCACTTTCTCGTCTGCTATGCTATACATTCCTTACAAGAGATATTACAGGTCATGCTAGCTACTGAACAACACTCATGTCAAAACAACATAGTAAACAAACAGATATTTAGAAAGTAGGTCTTCACGTCATATTTATATTAAAGAATCAATAACATGAATATGCATTATTTGTTTTTCCATCAACATGGCAGCCAGTATGAATAATGAAGAATAACCACTGTCTTACCTAAAGCAGCAAAGTCCAACACTTGAACCTGCATCATATATGTCATCACATGCGGTGCCCATCGACAATTCCAGAGTCAACCTGAGATATTCTTCAGAAGTCAGGATAAAATTCAGTGGGGAATGCCAGTCTAATATGTTCAAGGAATAAGTCTGATGAATAAATGAAAATTTTTCACATAAGTCATCTCAGTGCACACTTGTTTTGAGTTGATCCACGGTGCGTACAGATGCCACAACTTCAAAGGAGCATGTTGATACAACTTGAATGGAATCGTATTTAATGCTACAAAAATGTCATAAAAACGGTTTATTTCAGGAATCAAACTACATGTTTATTATAAAACAAAAAATTTAGAATCTTTTTAGAAACTACGATATTTTCTCTGCATACAAAATCGATGTATAACGTTGCTCGGAGCCACTGATCCAGAGTCAGTGTTTCTCATCCCATTCTCCTAGTTACGGGGAGCTGTAACACAGAGCAGTTCGGCTGCATATGTCAGTGAATTGAGCGAGTATTTCACTGTGTATCATGTCGTGGCCAGTGGAAGACTGGTCTTATAATCCCTCTGCCTAAACGCATTTACTGATTTTTTTTTTTTTTTTAGTGCAGTGCGTATTAACACATGAATCAACCGTGTTTCACTCAACCGAATGTTGACCTCATATTACTCTAAAACATGAAATACACATGCACATTAGCAAGTTGATTGACAGGTGATGTCTGTATGTAAAAGGTGATTGGTTCTTTTACCTGCAGGTAGGACTTCCTTTCTACATCCATTGACCGTTGGGTGCTAGAGCTTCTTGGTTGGGCGTTCCAATTTCTCCCATTCATTTAAATAGAAGTGACTCATCTCTTTCTGCTAAATAGTCTCTGGCCTCACACTCTATATAGCAACAATACCAATCATGCACTACGTCTCCTCCCCGAAGTTTGCACACTTTTACTCCTAATTTCTCGCAATACAGGGACAGAAGAGGTGTACAAAAGCAATGTGTTATTTTATTTAAAAAGTAACTCCGATATAACTTTCTAAAATAAAATATATTGTGTTACTTTACTCGTTACTCAAAAAAGTAATCTGATTACGTAACACACGTTACTTTTATTGCGTTACCCCCAACACTGCTCAGAACCGATGTAAATTCAATGTTAAAAGTTTCTAGTTTAACACTGCTAACAGTTTCTGAGATGTTTTCAGATCAGTGATTTACTAAGGTCTTGCTCATTAGATGCCCAGAATGAAACTTGATAAGTGCCAGTGAACATCACAAACTGTTTTGCCATCTGGTACCATCTCATGTATACTGATGGCAAATAGCCCCACAGTTTTTCATTCGCTTATTTATTGTAATGCACAGATTTAGAGTTGATCTGGACTATTCTCTGGGGCACCTTGTATCCATTACAATATCAGTTGTCATTTAGGGTCACTCTCTGGTGCAACCCCAAGGCCCTTCTTTAAACAGAACTCTGAGATTCTTTAATTGCCTTCATGGTAATGAGCATATTGGTAAAACAGCATGATCAGCTGTATGGTCCTTGCATGCTGATGATTTCCATACTGTGCCCATTCACCTACTAATTACTTAGCAGTACTAAAGTGCCCTATGAGGCAGCAGTGATGAGGAAATGCAATTCCACATGATGAAATGAGTATAAAACTGGATTATTTAATACTAAGTTTAAAATGTGATCTTGGATCAACAAGTTAATTTTCTAATTTGAGCATTGTGCCTTAATACAACATTCCTGTGCAGAACCTCTGTATATCATACTAGTGATTCAGATGAAAAAGTTGCAAACTTGGTTGGGGAAAGCAGAGGTAATTGTAAAAAATGTTGTTCATTTATGAAAAAAATTTGCTGCCTAAAGCTTTTAAATGATCTCAAACGTCTTTGACATGTGAGCAGTCATTATCTGTGTTAATTAAAATTCTAACTTAAACAAGTCAGATACAATTAAACCAGAAGTATCTAAAGGTTGACATTACCTCCTTGAGGTGGCATGATTGTTGGTGCCAGATGGGCTGGTTTGAGTATTTCTGTAACTGCTGATCTCCTGGGATTTTCACACACAAAAGTCTCAAGAGTTTACTCCGTATGGTGCCAAAACCAAAAAACATCCAGTGAGCGGCAGTTCTGCGGACTGAAATGCCTTGTTGATGAGTGAGGTCAACAGAGAATGGCCAGACTGGTTTGAGCTGCCAGAAAGACTATGGTAACTCAGATAACCACTCTGTACAATTGTAGTGAGCAGAATAGCATCTCAGAATGCACAACACATCGAACCTTGAGGCGGATGGGCTACAACAGCAGATTACCACGTCAGGCACTTTATTAGGACCATAGTGTTCCTAATAAAGTGCTAAGTGAGGGTAGATTTGTGTACATAATGAATGTTAGTTTGTAAAAAACACAACATTTATATATTATCAATCACAGACTACACGTAAACAACATAAAATAAACTTTAAACCCCAAAGAGACACTTTATAAATGCAAAACATCAGTGAAATAAACCAGTAGTTTAAAAGCTATCCTTCATCCACACTTTTTTATTAACAGTTAATGCTAGCGTATGCTTTCTGCATTCTTCACATGCCAGTTTCAACTGAACATGCACTGTTGGCCTAGAGGAAGCTTTAAATTCATGCAGACAGGAACACTGTGGATATTTAGTTTTATTGTTACAAAATCAAGCCAGAGACAAACACAATATCAACTTTTAGAGGAGAGATAACCGTTTAACTGTTTATTTTTACTTAACTCGCTCAAATATGTTTTTTAAAAATGTATGTGCGGACTAATGAGAATCTTGGTATGGTATTTGTGGAAACGAAATTGCATTGAGTGTACACAGACCTGGTATGGGTAGTGAGTGCACTGTGCAAATTTCGTGTAATCAATTACTCGATTTTTATGTGTTAGAGTACTCAACTACAAAATTACTCGAAATGCCCATACTTATTTAATGTACAAATTGTATTTATTTTTATTTTTTTTAAGGAAAAACACAATGAATATACCATAAGGAATTATATGATCTTGTTATCTTAAAATGTATTACCCATGTTACATTTATTAATTATGTCATTTTTCCCTGATCTCCCCTACTGGCAGAAATATTTCAAATGTCTGTAGTAGACATGGTTCAGACATGAACCTTGTTTTAGGACATTAAGCTAAGGGTGCCTTCACACTAGCACTTTTCGTGCACACCCGGGTTTGTTTGATGCAAAAGTTTGGTTCGTTTGGTTGATGTAAACTCTGTTTTCTGAATTTGTGTACTCACACCCAAATCTGCTTGAAAGGTGCTGTTGAGTATGTTCATGTGAACTGCGGTACAGTTCACTGCTAATATATATGCAATCATACTAAATCGGGGAAGTGAACCGCTATTGATGACGTATAATTGGCATCTTTGCATGTCCTCGGTTGCAATTATTATGATATAATGCATTTGTCATACCTTTTTGTCTCTAAATAAATCTCCTTTAGAGACAAACATTAACATTCTTCACATCTTTGGACATTCAATGCATCCATGGCAGACAAACGCAAGTTTTGGTGGTAAATCCAAAGAGACAAATATTTTAATAACACCTGAGTCCTGAGTCTCCTGAGTCGTTACCTACCTAGTTACTCACATTGGTGCTTATGTTGATCAGGCTGCGATTTGGACCAAAATAATATGATGTTAACAGAGACCAGCTGGGGCAGGGAGAGTGCTGGGAAATCAAGTTTGGGTTCAAACCAAGCAGCCTTGTGTGAAAGCACCTAAGCCTAGTTGCTGTTTGGGAAACATCATCATCAGCCAAAGTTACAGACTGGGTCATCCGAGGAGATGGCTGGCACCTTGTCATGCTCAACTGTTGAAGAATATTAGTACTGCCTTCTTTCCATGAATACCCCTGCCTCCCATCCTCCTAGCCCACACTGCTGCTGCCTGTAGGAAGGAGCTGATGTCATTGCTAACACATTTTCTTGTCTCTTGAGGCAGCTGCTAAGCAGACCTGTCTGGCAATGTTTGTGCTTGGTATTCACAGAAAGTTCACGAAAGCTTCTCCAGCATAAGCTCAAATGCAATAACTCTAGGCTGTTCAATGCACAAATTGTAATCCTTAATCTTTTAAAGTCTTGAATTAATCAATTTAATATCCTGTTTAATATCCTGATCTTTAACAGTCAGGAACTTCAGCTAAGATCCAGGAGCTGAAAGTGAACAAAAAATTTTATATTTAGAATTATTTTCTTACCACATATAGGCAGTGACTTAAAAATAGCTCAGAGGGTGCCAACAATATTTCACTAGCATAATTAATACAATGACTAAAAATGGATCACAAAAGAATTCTTACTGAAATACTTGTAACAGAAGAAATGAGGCACTTAAATGACTTTGCTACTTGTGCTCCCAAGTAGCAACACAAATTTTCCCATCATGAAGGGTGCCTGGCATCTCTGGCAGTTCAGTGGGACATGGGCCTGAAGGTGAACAACCTCAGACAAGTGGTCCGCTGCATCCTGTTACACTATTGTAAAATGATGTGAGTGCCAATCCAGCTAATGTGGCAGCCATCTTGGATCTATGCTGACAACTGGTGGTAATCAGAAGGTTGCTGGTTCGATCACCACAGCCACCACCATTGTGTCCTTGAGCAAGACATTTAACTCCAGCTTTGGATAAAAGCGTCTGCTAAATGCATAAATGTAAATATTTGGATACAGCAGTTTTCAGTTACCATTGCCATTGTAGAAAAGGGTGATTCACAGTCAGCCATGATATATATTCCAAGAGCAAGGGTGTCCAATAATCAGGGGTTACCGTGATAGTCACAGTGAAATCGGAAACAGTAGGTTGACTTTTTTTTTTTTTTAAACTAAAATTGTTCTGTGCTTACCCAAATTCAAAACACTGCCCCCAGTGGCCAAAGCGCTAAGTGTTGTTGGTCGTATGGGCATGTGTGAGCTCCATTTTCTGGGTGTAAAGTCCACGGATGGGCGCCATTAAGTGAGTTGCGAAGTGAGTTGTTTGTTTTAGCTGTACAAGCTGTAATACAGTCAAGAGGAAGGCACAGAGGAACCGTACGCCCTAACCCAAAAACTAAACCTAAACATCACTGGAGTAAAGATGTTATGTTAGAGGGAAAAATGCAACCTCTGAACATGCAATTTCTGTCTGGTTTCAACATGGGACCCAAACTCAGGTCTCCAACACTGCTGATGCAACGCACTTCTGGTCACGCCACAAGGGAAGGCAAACATGCTGGAGCCAATGCAAAAATGTCTGATAGTAGATGCCGCTTGTCAGTGAGTCAGCATCCTAGGGTACCGGAGCTCTCGGAAACAACATGCCGACTTCCCGTGTGATCATGTTGGTTTGGTTGGTCATGTAATACTTTTATTAGGCTACTGATATGGTTCAAGTCTTCATCTCATGTGGGTGCAGTGTTGGGCAAGCTACTCAAAAAATGTAGCAAGCTAAGCTACCAACTACTCAACAAAAAAATTTTTTAAGCTAAGCTAAAAGCTTCACTTCAGAGAAAGTAGCAAGTTACACTACAAGCTACACACCAAAGGTAGCTTGCTATATTTAAGCTACTTCATATGTTTTAGCATACTGTCATAGACAAAGCATCTAAAAGACTTATTCATTTATCGCGATAAAAAAATCCACAATATCAATGATAAGCTTTTGAGTAATTTTCGATATTTAGCCTGTGTTCTACATCTAGACGATCAGGTGTGTGTGCTAAAAACGCAAGCAGTTCTGCTTTCTCAGACTCTGTGAAGTTGCTAACATTAGCTGCCTAGCTAATGATTAGGCTACGCCAGTCACCGCAGTCCAACTCTGGGTTCAGACACCAGATTGATTCCATCCGGACCGCAAGATGTCATGACAATGGTTGTGCCCTCTAGTGAACGCGCAACAAGACAACAGTGCTGTGCACACCAGATCTGATCTTTCTACGCTGTATTCTTGAATTTTTTCTCTAGCACCGAACAAGCTTAATTTATGCCCTGTCCCATTCTGCACGTGTTGCCTCTTTTCTCCGCATGTGAGTAGACATGAGGCACCGCATAAGTTAACGTGATTCCAAAGCATCTTTAGACTATAACTCGAACCCTTTCTGTTATAAATTGACCATAAAAGTGGAACTTTGAGCAATCTTGAGCATTACATTAGGACTTAAGTTCTAAGTCTAAGGAACAAGAATGAGCAAAATGTTTATATATGTTCATGTACCTTGTAATGAGCTCTTGAGATCAGTTTTTGTTCCAAGGAGCTAGGACCACCCTGAGCCGAGATATTGAGGTTTCCGTAAACAGTTGTATAACCAAAATTTGTCATGTGCCATGACACAAAGATGGCTGTCATGGCTAAACCAAGTAAAATTTAAATAAAAAACTGGTGGTTTTGCAATACCAATACATAGAGGTAATCAAAAATTATAGGAAAATAAAAAATGGTCAAGCAACCAACTTTACAACTATTGGACCACTTGAGATGGACTGACCCTTTAGGATTTATTTTTATTATTATAATTTTTTCCTGCCAACTTGGAAATAAAAAATTAAAAAAATGTGCAAATGTGAATGTATATCATGATAAATATCGATATCAAACGATATGAAAAAGAATATTGTGATAATATTTTTGGCCATATCGCCCAGCCCTATGTTCAGTATGAAAAATCACTATTTGTACTTTTTATTTTTCATATTTATACTACTACCTCTACAAACCCATACCCATTTGAACATAATTTCCTTTGCACATTCCCGTATAAAAACTGTACATATACTATTCATCTTATCCTGTAATTCTGTGTCTAGCTGTTGAATTTCTGAAGCTTTCATTCATATACATTTGAATGTACATGGTGCTTCAAGGTAATTCAAAGAATACCATGGTACTACTATGGTACTTCACTATGACTACCTTATTCGTATACTACTGTATTAACATGGTGCTCCCAGGTAATGGTCCAAAAAACATGGTAATGTCGTGGTACTTTTTATGTGTTTTCGTGTAGTCTACTAAGCGTTTTGATACTCTTTTCAGAATCAGCTTTATTGCCAAGTATGCTTACACACAAGGAATTTTTCTTGGTGACAGAAGCTTCCAGTGCACAAACAATACAGCAACAAGACAGAGATAATAAAAAAATTGAATAAAAATGAAAAGCAAATAGAAAATATAAGTATATATAGAAATACACAATAAGACCAAATAAAATATATATATATATACTGTATATATGTATGTACAAATACAAATCTGTTATATACAGGTAGTGCAAGGGAATGAAATGGCAGAAGAGGTTGGATGTGTTGGATAAATATAAGAAAGACTAAACTGTGTATTGCACATAGTTATTGCTCCATGGGGCAGTTTTAACTGTTCATGAGATGGATAGCCTGAAGGAAAAACTGTTTCTGTGCTTGACGGTTCTGGTGCTCAGAGCTCTGAAGCGTCGACCAGAAGGCAACAGTTCAAAAAGGTAATGGGCAGGGTGAGTGGAGTCCAGAGTGATTTTTCCAGCCTTTTTCCTTACTCTGGAAGTGTATAGTTCTTGAAGGGAGGGCAGGGGCAACCAATAATCCTCTCAGCAGTCCGGATTGTCCTTTGAATTCTTCTGATATCCAATTTCGTAGCTGCACCAAACCAGATATTTATGGTGGTAAAACCTCTTTACCTGCAGTGCCATTCATGCTGTACACGTCTTGAACTTATTAAAGACCTTCTTCATCATAGGACCCATTTGCAGGTTTGGTTTCCATTGATCGTAGATTCAATGCAACCAGCGTTATCATTTTTTTCCGTGTTTTAAAATATTCCGTGACCATGTTAGCAAGCAATATTTTTTCAAAAGTACTATTAGTTTCTTTGTGTAAAAAAGTTTAATCAGAAAACAATTAATAAGTTCCCCTTTTAAATCAAAATTATTGTGATGTTCATTGTTTAGAAGGCTATAAATATTGCATTTAAGCTTCCAACTGTAATTCGTATGTTTACCAATGTTGACTGTATCTTGTATTTAAAAGGCTTGGGAAGAAGATTTCATTTCTGAAAAGTACAGTTTGTATTCACAGTACATCAAAAAACCTTTGCCATCTGTGGAAGACATTCTGAATCCGTTTTAGTTTAGTGTTAACCTTAAAAAAAAATTTATTCTTATAACAGTCTTAAATCAGACTCTCTGACAGAGTTGCTCACAATTTATGATCTCAGCTGATTTTTAGTTACTTCATTAGGTCTGTGAAATTAGAGCAGTGGACAAATTTAGATTTCGGTGCACTCAGATACCCCCTCTGCTGCACAACACATCCACCCACACACTTGGACATCCCCACATGCTTGCCCGTGTTTACGCAAGCCAAGTAAAAAAAAACTTTAACAGCTCCTGCATCTACTATCAAGTGTATGATCCAAAGTTATTGTGCAATTATTAGTCAGTCCTTGTAAAAAAATAAATGCAAACATTTGATTCCATTTTGTCTTGTTTTTATATTTGTTTTAATAGAACATGTCATTTTTAATAATACAATTATTATAATTTTTTTATAGTAATTTTATTTTTTATACTAAAATCACAGTCATTTATATCACCTTCTAGATTTTGTGCTTAAGTGTTAAAATGCCATCAACACCTCTTCTCTGTACTGACTCTTGATTTTGTTTTTATAGGCATTGTGTGGCTGCACAGTGAACATTCCCACCATCGACAACCGAGTGATCCCATTGCCCTGTAACGATCTCATCAAACCAGGCACAATCAAGAGACTGCGTGGGGAAGGTCTACCTTTCCCAAAAAATCCATCCCAGCGTGGGGATTTAATAGTGGAGTTCCAAGTGCGCTTCCCAGACAGAATACCACACCAGTCCAGAGAGATCATCAAACAGCACTTACCCCAGTCTTAGAGAAATTGCAGAAGACTTCTTTGTGCTTTTATTTGTTCAAATACAAATAAAAACGATCCTGAATTCGAAGAGTGGCAAATGTGTGAGAAGGACCAGAGGCTCATTTGATATTTTGATACAATTTTGCATTATTTATTATTATGTTTCCTGTTTTAAGTGGTTTGCCTGTGGATTTCACCCAGGACTTGTTTTTGATTTTGAGGAATAATCTTTTATTATTTATTATTTCATCAACATGTTGAAGGCAAAAGAATACAGTAAAGACAAAATGACTGATTTATTGGATGGAAGATTGATATTTTTGGTAGTATTTTGGTGATGAGGACAATAACTGGGTATTCAGATTCAGATCTGAATTATTTTTTAGCCAATTAAACTCATTTCCATTGTAACTGATAAGCTCATTTTTAATGTTAAAGTATATAAGACAACTAAGTGTTGAAGTTTTAGGATTTTTGATCAGCATAAACAAACTACTGTTCGGTAACTTCTTTATATATTTCCTCTCCCTGACCCACCTCAGCAGTCTACGGGTGCTTTCTTTTAGTTTTTGAAGTGCAAGGTGCTGCAATTTACAGTATGGTAAACCTTTAGAGGTGCAATTGCAAGATTGAGAACATTTTGAGTGCCTTAATGTGGCTCAAACCAACTGTTTTATTTGAATTAGCAAGGCATATTGACAAAACTGTGTATTATTACAAGTGCTGCAATCAGTTTTTCTTGTCATTTCAGTTCCCAAAATAATTTATTGCAGTAGCCATCTTTAAAGGAATAGTTCACCAAACTGAAAAAAGACTGAAATTTAAGTTGTTATTCACTGAAAATCTTGTCTTCTTTGTTTACATCTAGCCGGAAGGGCAGCACACTTGACACCAGAAGGAGAAGAAATTGCAAACTTCATTGGTTTCGCATAGCAGTGAATAAAAACTTGAATATCAGTCTGTTACTATTATCAATATATAGGATGCTATTGCTTTAGAAGGCTTGGAATATAATAAATCAGGTGTATGAACTACTTTTATTCTCCACAGAAGAACTAACATGCAAACGACATGAGGGTGAATAGATGATGGCAGAATGCTTATTAATTTATTCTATTATTCAACCCACACATTAAAAGGGAGTACAAAGATTCTTTGAAGTGCTTATATTTTAGCAGTATGCCAGTCTTAGCATGTTAGGATGAAAATTTTATGAACATAAGTGAATGAAAGATCGGAGTATGTTGCTTCATGTTAAGTCGTCATTTTTATTTGTATAGCACTTTTCACAACACACATCGTTTCAAAGCAGCTTTACAGAAACCTGTCTGAAGACCTCTCTGACACTACAGAGAACTGTAATGTCAAAAGATGTTATTTAATACTTAGAGGTAAGCACAACTACAATTTTATATATATATATATATATATATATATATATATATATATATATATATATATATATATATATTTTAACAAAGTTATAACGAGGGATTTATTTGATTTTCAAGAACATTTTTCAGCTTTTTCATACAACAGTTTCAGTATTCTGTATTTTACACTTTTAAATGTGAGAAAAGTGAAATGATTTGCATTAGTGTCCTGCATTTTATTTGAAAACAAAACTGTATATACTGCGTCAAAGCCTCCCTTTCAATGGATTTGTGAAGTACCATCTTTCTACAATAACAGCAGCCTTTCAGTAACAGTATTTTCTATGGGTAAACAATAATTTGCCTTTTTCAAGGAGCCATACAGGTTATCTCTTATACCGTCAGAACTGGTCCTCAGAACATTGTAATTTAGTAATTACGGTAAAAAGAAATTGAAAGTATAGGGGAAAGTACAATTTTTGTTAAATTGTTTTGTTATGTGCTGCTTGACTTTTGGATTATATCA
The DNA here is from genome assembly GCF_019703515.2 of Myxocyprinus asiaticus. Lineage (NCBI taxonomy): Eukaryota > Metazoa > Chordata > Actinopteri > Cypriniformes > Catostomidae > Myxocyprinus > Myxocyprinus asiaticus. The sequence continues at coordinate 36,485,432 of NC_059346.1, read as the reverse complement.
TTTTACACAAGACAAGAGTTCAGTCACTTTTGACTTTTAATTTAAATGTCAAGTTTGAGTTTTTTTTTTTATCACTTCTGTCATCATATGTATAAGCATTAAATCCAACTCTGTGCCCATCGCAAGGATAAAGCAATGCAGAAAGCAAACAGTTTGTTAGTTTACTGTGACTGAGAAAGTATTGGCCCTGAAGGTTGTGTAAAGAGTGCTGTTTGGACTCTTCCATTTTCAGTAGTTACAGTATACCTTTTCTGGTGCTTTGTATATGTTTTACAAGAACGAGAAATAAACCAAAAATCTTGACAGTAAAGAAAAATAATAAGGATCACTGTTTCAGATTGAATGAGGCTGTTGTGAATCTGAATGGCATGGTGGAGCTGGGTATACCATAAAAAATGTAAATCTTATCACAAACTCAAAAAAAAAAAAAAAAAAAAACAGGTTTGCACTGGATTTCAATTTAAGTGCATAATAGAGATATAAAAGTACAATCTGTTGGGTAAAACAGCTTCAAGTACATTGAGTAATGGCTAAGAGATGTGAATAAAAAATGCTTTCATTATGTAGTTACTGTATGTCTGACAAATGGCTAATACCACATTGATTGACACAGAAATGGTCCTCACCCCCATTCTGAAATTAACTGGTGAATCAGACAGTTCTTGCTCATCAACTCTTTAATACACATTCATAAAAATAAAACAAGTAAATCAAGCAACAACATTGAACGCTGAGGCATTCTTATGGTATACTAGCAGTGTGTCTAAAAGACAAAAGTGAAGTCTATCTTCTCATAAATATTGCAATGTTTGTGTGGGGATTTATTTGCCACCTTGAATCCTCTAAAGAGCAGTTCAGCACTAGCAAAGAGTGAATATTTTCCAAAGTGCCCTGAATACTGCCAAACACATCACATTAAGCCAGATTTGCATCATGCTCATAAAAGAGCAGCATGTCACATCACAGCACACAATTTGGGCAAAAATATATTTTTGCCAACATGTATGCAATTAATATTTACGACAATATTGCACTACACAAAGTTTAATAACCAGTTGGGGAAATAATTCTAATAGTAATTCTAATAATGTCATAATGACCATGTCAATGTAGCAGCAGGAAAAAAGTATATCAGTGGCAGAACAGTAGCAAATAGTAAATTCTACACAAAGGCAAATTTATGTCACACATCTTATGTTGTATTTTTAACTAACATCTAACCTAAAGTTATCACATCATCATTTGCCATATACAACAGCTCATTAGTAACAAGAATACAATCCTCCTTCAAAGTTTATCTAATAAATAAATTCACCTCCCTTACCCATACATGAATGCACAATCTCTGCCCTCATAATATTTATAACAACTGCTCTGAGAGTTCAATAAAGGTGAACCCTAACTGGAACATAAGCCATCAGTACTATTAGACTGCCAGTGAATCCACAATCAAGAAAGTTCTTTCCCCCTGTGTTACATGATTAAGACAATAAATCTGCCTGACCACATAAGGGAAGTTGAGTGGACCTTGAGTCGAGCATGTTGCCATGAGACAACACTTGGAGCAGTTGTGAGAAAGAATCTGGCTCTATAATTGTCCAGCAGTAGAGGCCCAACAGCTGAGAGTGTTAAACCTGAGCATGATACAATTTGACTCTGGCTTTAAATTGTTTTGAGATATGGCTCGATTGTGAACGCATCCAAAATAAACAGATGAAACATATTGAAACTCTCTTTCAGATAGTTGTATCTGTGTGATGGTGATTTTGGTTACTGTTCAGCCTTTCAGCAAGTGAGTAAACAAAGACTTTGACCGTAGTATATATATATATAAGCTCTGTAATTGTGTCAGTTTGAATCTACATGCCAAAACATTTTCAAAGGTAAGTTATGCACTAAATCATTCTGTATCTGAATCTGTGGCTGGAATTGTGCAAATTCAACTTTTAAACTTATATTTAGAGGTTCTATTTTTAAAAGAATAAAAATCAAATAATAATCAAATAATATTCAGTTTAATTCAAAGAAAACCTGGAATCAGAGTGAATCGCCTGTGTTAGGAATTTTGTAAAGTGTATCACTGCTCTGTTTTAAATGATCATACAGGGTTTTGTGGCGACTAATGGCCTATAAGGTAATACTAAAATATTCACTGCAATACAGTATTTTTTTTTTTACACTGATTCATCTCAAAGTTTAATTTTGAGTAATGTCTGTATGTAGAAGTACAGAGCAATGGATTTATTTTTATTGCCTATGTAAAATATGACTGTTAGTACTATTACCAAGAGCTGTTAAAAGTGGTCTGTGCAGTTAGTTTCCATCATCTTCATTGTCAGCAGAGGGTCATTGTCATTGTCAGTTATAATATACACTTCTCAGAAGAAGCATGTTGTGTTAGATTTCTGTAGATAATTAAAAAAAATAAATAAAAAAAAGTCATCATGAAGGTTATTTGGATCTGTGATTCAATAGCTTGGCTCATCTGAAAATGTTTGCTTCTCCTTTTTTTTGAAAGTAAACTATGACAGTGGTAACAATCACTCTCTCAACTGGTCAGCAGATGCCAGTAGTGGGCTTGGGAACATGGAAAAGTGCCCCAGGACAGGTATGTGCATCCCTTCCCATCCCATCATATATCAGACAAACCAGATTGAGACAGTTTTTGCACTTGGACTTGCACCTAACAGTGCATTCAGACACAGATATATTCAGATTAGTTTGCATTTGATCCAATGGTCTGCTTTTACATCAAATAAAAGTAAAAAAGTCTAAACATAACCTACAGTTTCAATTACTGAATCTAATTACTTATTGTTTGTTACAGAGCTTATTTATTTATTCCTTTTGGGATAACCTGCTTCAACTGGTTTGAGTTTGCAGTGATGACTAACTGTGTGAGTTGGTTTCTCTTACTGAAGGTGAAGCAGGCAGTGCTAGCTGCTTTAGATTGTGGTTACAGACACATTGACTGCGCAGCGGCCTACAGCAATGAGCATGAGGTCGGGGAGGTCCTGAATAAACGAGTTGGACCAGGGAAGGTACCTGCGCCCTGTGGATAAACATATACATTAAGAAATGCATCAAAGACATTTTACTATCACAATCAACAACACATCCCACTATCAGATGTCAAATGTGTAGTTTTTATGTCTACCATAGCTTCTGAGACGAGAAGACATTTTTGTGACCTCTAAGTTGTGGAACACCAAGCACCATCCAGATGATGTAGAGGAGGCCTGCAAGAAGTCTTTGTCAGATCTGGGACTCAGTTACCTGGACCTGTATCTAATGCACTGGCCAATGGCCTTTGAGTAAGTGTTTGTGTTTCAGTCTCCATATCTTGGATATATTGAAGTTGAACCATCATTTCATTTCAACCAGCATTTCTCTGTTTAAACGTAGTAGTTTAGAATAAAGCAAGTTGCTGTTCTATGAGAGTTTGTTTAGTGAGGCTGTTAATGCCTTACTGGTGTCAGCTGGGGCAAAATGTGGGCCTTATTTTAGGTGAATGTACTTTCATAATGTAAATGGCTTGAAACTTATGAGGTTTCAGGTGTTCTCTGGAATAATGTACTGTCAGCTGGTTATTTTTGCAAAATAAAATCTGACAGCGTGATAGTTACCCTGCATATTAGCCTACACAGCTACCTACCAAATAAACTATTTTAGTATGTTTTGAATTAGCTTAAAGCTTCTGCTAAGAAGAATAGCAATATTTTGGTGTTTAATTATTAATATATAAAGAGATGATGCAACAAATGATAGAACGGGATTCATTAGTTCCATGCTGAAATGTTATGAGCCTCAACTGGCTGTCAAACATATATTGAGCTACACTTAACACATAAACATAATCAGGCACTTATTGAGTCTAAATTGATGTAAAACAGAATTTCTGCAGCACACACAAATGTCAATAGTCATATCTTTCTGTTCATGTGTTGTACTTGCTAGTTTACTTCCATGTTGCTTCTTTATCAAATAGCAATGTCAAATGTAAATTAAGTCAATCACTGAAACAACAGCACCACCTTGAGAAACTAATAATATGTATAAACTGGATGTGTAGTCGCATATGTGATACAGATAGTTCACTACCACTGTGCAGAAAATCGACATGATATAGTAGTAATTTGTGTGAATATGGCACTTATTTGTCTTGAAATAAACAAAGAAATAAATATCCTGTGATAGTAAACTTAAATAGATATGAAATCATAAATCAAAGTGAAAATATCAATTGCAACACTATTTCATATCTCGGGTCACTAAAGACCCTATACACTTTTGGTAATTAAACAATTAGAAAACCTTTTTTTGTGAAATTTGAGCTTTTTTTTTTTGTTTGTTTGTTTGTTTTGGACGATTCATAAGAGAAAGGTTGAGAAATACTAAAGAAGTGAAGGCATAACTCCATAAATGGTAAAGGAGGTGGAATGAGTTCCCGGGTCACTAAAGACACGAGGTATGCATTAAAGGGCTTAGAAAGCCCAGAATTCGCTAGGTTTGATGACGGTCTTAGTCAGCTGGGGCCTTATCGACCGCATCCACCTGGCACTGGATGGGGATGCGTATGATTACGCATAAAAGTGGGCAGCCTTCCAGGCCTATACCGCTATAGACAATCTGGAAAGGGACAGTAAGGTCTTCCTGAGGCGCTTCAATGAAGGCCTCATGAAGGACCACAAAAAGTTATGAAAGGACATGCAGATACCCATGGGGTATACCTTGGAAAGTGTCCTCCAGTGGGCGGATGCAGTACATCAGGCCCAGGGGTAGCACGTAGTGGGTGCCGCACTGCCGGTGCCCTCTGCGGAGGTATTCGCTGTCAGAACTGGACCCACTTGCTAAAGGTGTGGGTGAAACTGCCACATCCAGAGAGACTGTCGATCCACTCGATGTCCTAGATGCAGACGTACCACGCACAGTCATTCCCCCGCCCAATGCCAAGACTCCCACCGTGAAGCCTGCACCAAGGACCGCATAAAGGAGGTACTCTGGAAAATGGAAGAGTTTGTTAACTGCACTTAGGGGTTATCATTTTCCTTAGGGGGCCTGGGGTGCAATCTACTTATAGATACTGGAGCCTCCATCATGCTGACCAACCTGAATCTCCCTGTCACTCAACAATCGATTGAAATTGAGGGGGTAATGGGATAAAGAGAGAGAACATACCTGTCAGAACCGATTATGTTTGAGGAAGATCACTCCACCACAACTCAAGTCTAAGTGCTGTCAGCCCCCATATTATGCATGGATCTCCTCAAGCCCATGAATGCTATTATCGATGACAGTAATCACTGGTTGGTGTGGGTAGAAGGCAGACAATATAGGGGAAAGCTGAAAACAACCAATGAGACAGCTGAGGTATCCTTAGCAACCGCACTGCATCGAGGCTAGACCCTGTCTGGTTCACGGGGAGCCATATGCTCTAAATACCCAGAAGTGTGAGCCGCACACAAAAATGACTGCAGAAGGGCTAACATGCCCCCGGTGGAACCCACTGGGTCTGCAGAAACAGTATCCACCTACAAGCCCTGGAGATCGTGACACACTGTCAGTCCGAGTGCAACTCCTCGATATGACCTGTTAAAAAGCCAGATAAGTCATGGTGGCTAATGGTAGACTACCGCTGTCTGAATGAAGCCCTATCTGAACTGGTCCCTGATGAAGAGGCTGACCACGAGTGTCCCCTCTCATCAGATCAGGACCCGACCTGTCCTGTCCGACCTGTTCTCTCTCATCCAACTCATTGCTTCTCTTATCAGTTTATTGTTTTTCTAACTGATGTTTTTGTTTTCTTGCTTTAACTGGGGACCTCTGAGCTTCTAGCCATCAATCAAAGGTTTTATGCTTGCTCACCATATTTTCATTCAAATTATTACTAAGGTCCTCCAAGACCATTTTAGTACAGCTGAATTTTACTACTGTTCTGAGACGAAAAATGGCACCAATGAACTTTTCCAACTTGCGTGAGCAAGACGCAGAGTGATACAAACGACATGAATGTAGCACTGATATGTTGCTTTTTACAGCAATCAAATATACAGTTTAGCTGTCATTACACAAAAATATTTGACTGCAATGGTGCAATTGACTGATCAGAATCAATTATTACAGAGAGCTGTGTAATAAAATATAACTAGTGTCTTTTCAATATTTTCAGGAGAGGAGATGAGTTGATGCCCAGACGACCTGATGGCACTATTCGGTATGCTGACACTCACTACAAAGACACGTGGGCTGCCATGGAAAAGCTGGTTGACCAGGGGCTGGTAAAAGCCATTGGCTTGTCAAACTTCAATGCCAGGCAGATTGATGACATTCTTAGCATTGCCAAACACAAGCCAGTGGTGAACCAGGTTTGTAACAGTGGTAACGGCAGAAAGTGTACAACTAGATTGTGCTTTTGTTCATTTTGGCAATGGCTAAAGGCATTTGAGAAACAGCTACAGTATATCCATGAGGCCATTTTACTTATTCTTTGGAAATTTCCTTTCTGAATACTATAAGGAAAATAGATAAAAGATGGCGTGGCGGCTGGCAGCCTCGGTGTGGAGCTCTCCAATTCTTTTGTTGTTTCTGTTTGTTTATCCTGTTTAGTAGTTTTTTCCAATCAGTACTAGGGACGAACTGCTGAACATTCGGCAGCACATACCAGACAATCTTCTCCCGGTTTTTGACTATTTAGACATTTTGCTGGACATTTTAGTTGGAGGTGCAGCTGTGTTGTTCAAGCATGCTATGAGATGCAAGCGAGGGAAGCGAGCCAGCGTGCTGGTCAAGCTCCGACAGCGCAGCTTTCGAACAGCACTGCCGAGTATTCATCTAGCAAATCTCCGCTCTCTTCCTAACAAAACAGATGAAACACATCTCACATGTACAAACAAGGACTTTTCAAACTCTGCTGCCTTGTGCTTCACAGAAACATGGCTGAGTGAAGCCATTCCGGACAGCATGTTACATCTGCCAGGCTTTCAGCTGTTCAGAGCGGATCGCATTGCGGAGTTAACGGGGAAAACGAGAGGCGATGGAACATGCTTTTACATCAATGAACGTTAATGTTCAATGTAAAGAAGATGTGCTGTCCTAATTATCAACTGTAAGTCTTTCTACTCACCATGGGAGTTTTTCTCGTTTATTCTGGTGAGTGTTTATATTCCACCACAAGCATGTATGAGCGCAGCGCTGAATCTTCTGGAACTACAAGCCTGCTTTGACTGCACTGATTGGATTTTTCAGTGTTTTGAAGCTGCAGACACCAATCTGGATGAGCTCACAGATACTGTGACATCATATATTAGTTTCTGTGAGGATATGTGCATTCCTACTAGGATTTATTTAACGTTCAACAATGACAAACCATGGTTTATAGCAAAACTCAGGCAGCTTCGTCAGGCCAAAGAGGATGCTTACAGAAGTGGGAATAAAATCTTGTACAATCAGGCCAAAAACACACTGACAGAGGAGATTAGGATGGCTAAAAGAAGCTACTCTGAGAAGCTGAAAAATCAAGTTTTCAGCTAATGACCCTGCATCAGTGTGGAGTGGCCTGAAAAACATTACTAACTACAAGAAACCATCTCCCAACACTGTAGGGAATCAGCAACTGGCTGATGACCTAAATATGTTTTATTATAGATTTGAAAAGCCCAGTCTCACACCCCACACCCGCTCTGACCTTCACTTCACACAAACATCAACACCTTCTGCAGCCACCCTCCTCCCCCCTCCTGCTACTCAACCTGCACTTAAGATCAGTGAAAAGGATGTGTGCCGGGTATTCCGGAAACAAAAGACAAGGAAAGCACAGAGCTCAGATGGTGTTTCACCCACTTGTCTAAAATCCTGTGCTGACCAGCTGGCCCCCATCTTCACACAGATCTTCTACAGATCACTGGAACAGTGTGAAATTCCCTGTTGCTTCAAATGCTCCACCATAATCCCTATCCCAAAGAAATCCAAAATCACACAACTTTATTACTACAGACCTGTCGCTCTGACGTCTGTGGTCATGAAGTCATTTGAGAGACTGGTGTTGGCCCACCTGAAGGACATCACTGCACCCTTTCTGGATCCCCTTCAATTTGCTTATCGAGCAAACAGGTCTGTGGATGATGCAGTCAACATGGGATTGCATCATATCATGTGACATCTGGACAGACCAGGGACATATGCAAGGATCCTTTTTATGGACCTCAGTTCAGCTTTCAACACCATAATCCCAGGCATTCTCTGGGCTAAATTAAACCAACTCTCTGTTCCCACCTCTATCTGTCAGTGGATCACCAGCTTTCTGACAGACAGGCAGCAGCTAGTGAGACTGGGGAAATTCACTTCCAGCACCTGTACGATCAGCACTGGTGCCCCCCAGGAATGTGTGCTCTCCCCACTACTCATCTCCCTGTATGCAAATGACTGCATCGCCAAGGACCCCTCTGTCAAGCTCCTGAAGTTTGCAGACGACACTACTGTCATCAGCCTCATCCAAAATGACGATGAGTCTGCATACAGAAAGGAGGTTGAACAGTTGGCTGTCTGGTGCAGTCAAAACAACCTGGAGCTGAACATGCTCAAAACAGTAGAGATGATTGTGGACTTTAGGAGGAACACCCCAACATTGACCCTGCTCAACATTCTGAAAAGCTCTGTGGCAGCAGTGGAGTCATTCAGGTTCCTGGGCTCTACCATCTCACAGGACCTGAAGTGGGAGACTCACATTTACTCCACTGTGAAAAAGGCCTAGCAGAATTTGTACTTCCTTTGCCAGTTGAGGAAGTTCAACCTGCCACAGCCTCTGCTGACACAGTTCTACTCAGCAGTCATTAAGCCTGTCCTCTGCACTTCAATAACTGTCTGGTTTGGTTCAGCTATGAAACATCAGAAGACTACAAAGTACAGTTTGGACTGCTGAGCGGATTATTGGTTGCCCCTGCCCTCCCTTCAAGAACTGCACACTTCCAGAGTGAGGAAATGGGCTGGAAAAAATCACTCTGGACCCCACTCACCATGCCCACTACCTTTTTGAACTGTTGCCTTCTGGCAGGTGCTACAGAGCACTGAGCACCAGAACCGTCAGGCACAAGAACAGTTTTTCCCTCAGGCTATCCATCTCATGAACAGCTAAAACTGCCCCATTGAGCAATAATTATGTGCAGTATACAGCTTAGTCTATTTATATTTATCCAACATATCCTGCCTCTTCTGCCATTACATTCCCTTGCACTACCTGTATATAACAGATTTGTATTTGTACATACATATATACAGTATCTATATTTTTGGTCTTATTGTGTATTTCTATATATACTTATATTTTCTATTGCTATTTTTTTTATTATCTCTGTTTTGTTGTTGTATTGTTTGTACACTGGAAGCTTCTGTCACCAAGACAGATTCATTGTTTGTGTAAGCATATTTGGCAATAAAGCTCATTCTGATTCTGATTCTATAACATGCAGTTTCTGCTAGAGTTGGTTTGAATGAGATACACCTGCCATTAGCTGTAAGTAAAAGTAGCTCAAAGGTGTTTTTTTTAACTACCCTTCTAAAAAAAAAAAAAATCCCAGCTTGAACCAACCAAAGATGATTTGCTGGTTTTAGTTGATTTACGCCAGTCTCCCAGCCTGGCCAACCTCGTGCTCGGGTGGTTTACTGTAGCTGGGCAGCCAGCTGGTCTCTCTCAGCTGAAAAGTACCCAAAACCCCTCTAAAATCAGCAAACGTACGTACCAGCTAAGAACAGCCAACCATCTCAGCTGTTTTTTTCAGCAGTGTATTCAATTGTTTATATTATTATTCTTTAATATTTTTTAAATATTATTTTTATGCGCAACATTAAATTCTTTCAACTTTTTAAGGTGGAGTGCCATCCATACCTCATCCAGACTCAGCTTCTAGCTCACTGTTGGAGTAAAGGACTGACAGTAACAGCTTATAGTCCTCTTGGTTCTTCTGATCGTCCCTGGTATACACCTGGAGAACCTCTTCTGCTGGATGATCCAAGGGTGCATGATTTGGCCAAGCACTATAACAAAACCCCTGCACAGGTCATCATCAGGTGAGAATGGACTAGAGATTCAGAAATACGTGTACTACAGGGAAATTATTTCCTTACCATTACATTTTTTGGTTTGTTTTATTAGTGTATTATTCAGTATATGTGCATTATACACTTCTGGATTAATTTTGTATCATAGATGGCATGTACAGAGGGGTCTCATTTGCATCCCCAAAAGCGTCACTCCATCTAGGATCAAGCAGAATATTAAGGTAGGTCAGAAAAAGTAATAAAGTGTTTAGCTGGGGGAAAAAAGTTCAGTTAAGACTTTAATAATATTTATCCTCCGTGACCCACCTTTTAACATGAAGACAGATTGCTGGTTCATAATCTTGCCCACACCTGAGCTCTCAGATCACATCATTTTAATGCCTTTTAGCTATAAATAACGTTTTTGCTGCAGAGACTGTCATCTACGCAAATCCAAATTACCATTTAAATAATGCCTGAGAGGGGCTTGAGCAAGGAGGTCAATTATCATTAGTGCTTATGTTCATTACGTTGAATGTGTACAGAAGAGACAACATACAGAGACATCTGGTGGACAAGAGCTGTAATGAATTAGAAAAGAATTAAAATAAACATTGTAAATATGTTAAACATTGTAATAGTTCACCCCAAAATGAATATTTTGTCATTATTTACTCACCCTCATGTTGTTCCAAACCCATGACTTTCTCATGCAGAAGAAAAAAATGCTAATATTGTGGACATACTGTTTTCCACAGAAATATTACTTGAATTTCATTGTTTCTTACTAAAATCTATCATGTTTTCAGAAGACTTGGAATAAGAAACAGATATCGCATGGGCTACTTTATGATAATTTTGAGGGCATTTAAGCTTTAAAGCGAGGCACTATCCACTGCCGTTGTATTGAAAAGATGGACCAAAACATTCATTTAAACACCTCCTTCTGTCATCCACATAAGAAAGTCATACAGGTTCGGGTGAGTAAATTATGACTGAATATTCATTTTTGGATCCCTTATTCCTTTAAGGTCTTTCTCATAACCAGGAAAGTGAAGTATACAAAGATGGTCTAAAAATTAAAAACACAATGCATTTTATTGTAAATGTACTCATTGTTCAAAAGATTTGTCCTTTTCTCCCTTACACACAGGTGTTTGATTTTAAATTATCTGAAGATGACATGCAGCAAATTGAATCATTCAATAGCAATGAGAGGCTGATCATTCCAACAATAGAGGCAATTATGAATTCATAAAATTCATGAATTAAAATAGTGCATTACTGTGTTTAAGTAAATGTCTTATATTATTTTTTTTTTTCCCCACTCTACAGAAAGCTGGGAAGAAGGTTTGGAGGGATGCACACCATCCTCTTTTTCCCTTCCACGATCTATATTGATAAATGAAAATACAATTAAATCTTTAAACAGTTCAAGTTACATATCAAAATCATTTTAAATGTTGCATCATTTTCCAGTTTATTTTTATCGGGACCCCATCCACATAAGACAAAAATATGATTTCAACTGATTTTATTTAAACTAGCCAGAACAAACAATAGAACCTGAGAAACAAAACAATGAGACTATGAAATGGAGAGCATTTGCTGTTAGGACGAAAGCAAATCTATTCTGTGGATGTTCTTTACAAGAGTACATTTACTCACAATCCAAAACCTCTGAAAAAGCATTAAAGCACACACAATTGAAAATGTGGGTCCATTTTGTGAATTTTATTTAACATTTTTCAAACTTGTAATACATTATATGCTACATTCATAAAAAAATGAAGTCATTAGCAATTTTTTTTCTGTTTTGTTTTTTTTCAGCCTAGCATTAAACCCCACCACTACAGCTGCTCATATAGCTTGAGAAAAGGTAATGAAATCACTAGTGTGTACAGTTTTCAATTAAATGCACCCCACCCACAGAATGTTAAGATCAAAGTTCTCAGAAATCACCTTTCACAAACCAGAGCAAAACACAAGCAGCTACATGCTTTTCTCTATTAACAGAGGGGGGTGAACAAAAGGAGGAAAGAAGCGAATAAAAAAAAAAATAAAGGGAATTGACATAGGAGGAAAACCTGAAAATTATTTGAAACAAAGAAGCACAGTCCTAAAAATGTGGAATTTGTATTTTTTGTCTTTTGTACACGGTGGCCTGTATGAAGAGTGGCATGTCAGGGTCAGCCACGTGGTCACATTTATCCATAAAGATCATCATCGTTGTCCTCATTGAAAACAGCACCTCCGCCACCTCCAGAAGAACCCTGGCTTGGTCCACTTCCTGCTTGATTACTGGATGGGAATCTAAGAAAGAAAGAAAGGCAATTTTTCACCAATCTGCATGGACATAAACCAATGGCAGCATCCTGGTGTAACTAGCGTATTTGTCCATTAATGTACTGAAGCCCAAGAGCGCACAAAAGGCCCTTTCCCACTACAGGAACTTTAGTTTTGACACATGAGGAACTATAGTTCCTCTTGGGCATCTAGAAGGACTTTTTTAGCTCCTACTCCAGGGGTAGGTACTTCTACCCCAGAAGAGGGACTATGGGAGTTGCTGCTACCTCTGATTGGTCAAACACGCATGATGCACAAAGCAATGAAAAACGCAAGTCGTCGGCAGCCGTAATGAGTAAACAAACTCGTGGCTATTAGCCTGCTAATCAGAGGACTGTGCTAATTTTCCAGTTCCCTTAATAGAAATAAAATAAAACCAAAGTATTCAAAGAGTACTGCCTGTTTCACGTGTGTGTGTGTGTGTGTGTGTGAGGGGTAAGCAGAGCTGCTTTTTGACTTCAACAGGAGACGCAGTTTGGTTTTTCCATCGCATCTGTACTATGACTATAGAGAAAATAAAGTGATTTCTGGATAAGTATTTAATTTTACCTGGGATAACGGATGTAAATAAGATTTTTATTGAGAGTGGGTAATTGAACTTTATTGTACACTACTCTCATAAAATCTAGTTTACATGAGGGAAGTATTGCATGCCTGTTACTGCCTGGTTAACTTGCATCAAGACTTTTTGTTTTCAGTCTGAGTATTTCAGTACAATAATTTATGTTGAGTCATAAAAAGCCTTTATTGTAAAAGACTGTTGATAAAGGGGTTTATAGTGCATTTTCAACTAGGTATGTTATAAAATATTGATATATCAATTATTGATGGGCACGTTATTTTATCAATGTCTTTTGAGGAATGGATATATTAAAATTAGCCGACATTTAAATTAGATGCCTAATTTGCATGCTTTCTAATTCACAAGGTTGGGCATCTGTTTAATGTCTGCCGAAATAGCATTGGGAGACCACAAGGGGGTGATACAACATTAACTGAAGCAGGTCATAAGGCACAGGTATCACAACATAGGACAGTTTTTTTTAGAGCTCCTTGCACAGGATGCATACACAAGTTACAAACGTTTTTGTACATAAAGAATGAAAGTGAAATTGAGGAGTTTGCAGGTTAGTGTATGGAACTGGTCTAACTGTGCAAATGGAATGATTAGAGATTATGCAATCTCTCTGCAGGATTCATTCAAGCTGTCAAACTACAAAAAGACATACTTGTGACTGAAAATACATTGTGTGTGCAATATGAAAGATACTTGTACACAATATATCATCCAGTGATGGCTAGAGTAAATAAACTTTGTCCTTTGATAATGATTTGGGTCGAATTGAATGGAAAATGAGGAGTTACACTCCGTGGCGCTGCAGATTTTTAACAGCCTCCGGAGACAGCAAGCCTACGTGTGCGTACCTTCATAGAAAATAATTTTCACATTTTAGAACGCACCATGTCGTCCACCAGACACGTCCGGTGTGCAACCCCCTTCAATTTACCCTACCGCTCACTCTTTACCAAAGTTGTTGAGAAATATGTTTGAAAACACAAAGATTATTTTGCAACTGGTAGCCCTATAATGAAACAATCTCGATATATATCGATAATCGGAAGATTTTCCCAATGATTATCGGTGCTTTAAAAAGGTATCAATTCCAAGCCTATTTTCAACATGTTTTCTGCCAAGTTCAGTACAGCACATTTCTCCTCTCACTGCGGCTTCAGGGACACGTGGCTCACGCGCCCAGTGTCAATACTGTATCCTGAAGACACAGTTTGTGTAAAACGGCCCTAACAAAAGTGTAGCTCTGAGTCCTCCATTGGTGTTGTTGTTGCTGCTGCCATTGAATCACACGTGCGAATAACGTCAAAAGAAAAATGGTCGACACTAGATGATGTCAGTACGGGGGTTGCTTTTGTGTTTTAAAATGCAAGAGGGAAAAGTCTCCGAGTGTGCCGTTCCTCTTAAGAGTTCTCATCTAGAAAGTTTCTAAGAGGACACATTTTAAGTTCTTACCTGAAACTGCCAAAGCCTCTGCTTTGTTGCAGGGTCTGTGCAAACATTTCATATTTGCGGATGTCGTTATCGCTGACGGAGCGGCGGGCAAAGCGCATAGCCTCCTCGAAATGGTCCTTCCTAATCTCAGGCACAGGGTCCTCCTCCTCCACCTCCTAAATACACAAGATTTATCAACAGAAGTCAATTAATTCTGCCATGCCATTTAAAACTTAAACGCTTCAAAAAATGCTCAACTAACACATTAGATCAACTGAAAACCTCACCATTGCAGAAGGGTTGGTCTGTCTCTCGCGTTCCCGTCTGATCTCATTCTCAATGGACTCACGGATTGCCAGTTTACAGGCTCTCTGACAGATCTCAGTCAAGTCAGCACCTGAAAAGCCATTGGTCATCTTGGCCAAGAAGTCCAGGTCCACATCCTACAAAAATATTTAAAATATATTAATACCCAAAACAAGCCACTTCAACTCATTTAAAAAAACAACAACAAATGCATCCTTACCTTTGAGATTGGAGACTTCCTGAGGTTAGCTTTAAGAATGGCAATGCGAGACTTTTCATCTGGCAGTGGAATGTAGATGAGCTGGTCCAGTCGGCCAGGCCTGAGGATGGCAGGATCAATGATGTCTGGTCTGTTGGTGGCTCCAATGATGAAGACGTTTTTCTTGCTGGACATACCATCCATTTCTGTGAGGATCTGGTTAATGACTCTATCAGCAGCGCCACCACCATCACCAACATTTCCACCACGAGACTTAGCAATGGAGTCCAGTTCATCAAAGAAGAGCACACATGGGGCAGCTTGACGAGCCTAGAGGACAAAGATGCTGTCAGGACAGACTTAAGAGACATCAGAGCCTTATCAGATAAATAGTGCAGCACAGCCATTTTGAATTGGATCCTTCGCAACTAACAATCAGTGGGCCCCAAAACCTTTGAAAAGCATTAACTTTAACAACTAACCACATCTTTAAAATCTGATAGAAAGAGTCAAGTGAAAGTCATGGTCTTGACAAAACATACAGTTCATGTTATATAATTTTGCAAATTAGACTGACAGTTTGGGCAGTGAACCACCTTCAGAAATGAGTAAAATAAAACAAATACCTTGTCAAAGATCTCACGGACATTAGCCTCTGACTCTCCAAACCACATGGTAAGCAGTTCTGGTCCCTTGATTGAAATGAAGTTAGCCTGGCACTCGTTGGCAATGGCCTTGGCCAATAGGGTTTTACCACAACCTGGTGGTCCGTAGAAAAGCACACCTTTGGAAGGGGTCATGCCAAACTTAAGGAATTTGTCGGGATGTTCCACTGGGTACTAAAAGGACAGAAAATTTAGATAAAGTGTCCACATAGGCATAAAGTTTTAAAATGAAGTTTTAGGAGCACATTTACTTGACTGAACATGAGGGAACGAGGTGTATTGTGCCCAGTACCTGCACAAGTTCCTGCAGCTCTCTCTTGACATCATCAAGGCCACCGATATCCTCCCAGGTAATGTTGGGCACCTCCACAACTGTCTCACGCAGGGCAGATGGGTTGCTCTGGCTTAAAGACCACTTTAAAAGGTAGAAATGGGAGAAATGCAATGTTGTCATACATTTGAGTTCAATTTGTTCACTCCTTTAGGACACAATAGTTGGTTAGAGTTATTAGAATACTCACCCTGAAGTCATCCATTGTTACAGCCAAAGAGTTCATGACCTCTGCATCAATGGTCTCATCCTCCAGATCAATGAGGTCCATTTTCTTACGGATGGCCTGCAGAGCAGCCTCTGAGCAAAGAGCAGCCAGATCAGCACCCACATGGCCATGGGTCTCATTTGCCACCTGATGATAAAAGGTGGATAGTGTCATGGGACATTTTGACCAATGAATTTTCATTCTTTTCAGTCATTTGTTATTACTAGATTTTTTTAAAATAATTGTCTTGAAATTCCAGTCAAAAAAGGGCAGTTTCTAACCAATTAAATATTTCAGAGCTGAGCATAACTAGAAACATTTATAATCACTATAGACATTTCCTTGAATGGAAGATAACTTGTAGAGAACTTCATTTTTTCCTAATATTACCAGATTCTCTATGACAGTGGGAACCCTGGTAAATGTAGACCTAGTTTTTGAGAACACTGATGAATGTTTTGACATTTTCTGAAACATACCTGCTCCAGATCAACATCATCAGCAAGCTTCATGTTCTTGGTGTGGATCTGAAGGATCTCGAGTCTTCCGGTAGCATCTGGAATGCCGATGTCCACCTCTCTGTCAAAGCGCCCTGATATCAGAGAGCCAGCATATCAGCACAAGATATTTCCCTTAGAAGCCAAGCCCACACTACAAGACTCAAGCTCATCACCCTTTGATGTTTTAAGTCTGTGACAAAATGCCTCAGAACATTTCCAACTTGCACATGCCTGTCACAATTCTGAAGATGCACAGATGCTACAAGTCAAATTTCAAACTTGTCTGAATAGCCGTCAGGGACGCAAACTGTCCTGATGAGCAGGAAAGCTTCAATGACCTATAGCCACTGAAAGAGCACAAGAGGATAGCAGTGAATTGGAAAATAATAAAGCCCTGCACGTTTCCAAGCTCTGTCAACCATATTTTCAGCTCTTCTTTTCTTCCCTGTTCTGTACAAATCAGTGCAAAAATAACCACAAGCCTTTCCTCCATGTTGTTCGTTGACAAGTTGCCAAGAATAAACTATTGCGGTGCGCACGAATATGTAAAAACTAATTTAGGGATCATACCTACAGTCAGTGATGAGAATGATCTTGTGGTTGATGCACCTAGTCTGTGATTAGTTGTACAGAATGCACACTATAATATATTAATATTATAATAAACAATGTCAAAAATACATCAAATTTAAAAATAAATAAGTCATTGCATATAGCCAAAAAGCTTAAATATAATTTGGAAAATCTTTGCAAATGTCTTTGTAGAGCAGCACTTGGGTGAAGAGGTCTTACCAAATCGTCTGAGAGCCGGATCGATGCTGTTGGGTCTGTTAGTGGCTGCCATGACAATGACATGGGCCCTTTGCTTCAGCCCATCCATCAAAGTGAGCAGCTGAGACACAATGCGCCTCTCCACCTCACCATGAGTCTGAGAAAAAACAGAGAGAGATACATTTACAGCCAAACCCAAATCCTCAATTAGACATTCGTACATCTTCAGAAAAAGCTATACATACAGTTGAAGTCAGAAGTTTACATACACTTATGTAATTAACATTTTTTTATTGATTCAAAAGTACACAGAGAAAAACACAACACATACACATCGAATCAACATTTAACCCCCAGTAATATCCCTCCCCAATCACCAACCCCACCCTAACCGCCAACAAACATCCCTGTGGTCACATATAATAATAATAATAATAATACCACACACACACAAAAAGACAAATATATAATAAACATACATAAATTAAACTTCTCTCTCTCCCCATCCCCTCCCCGAGAGTCCCCCCAAAAATGCTAAATAAATACCCCATTTCCTGACAAACAAGTCCCCAAACCCCAGCCTTCTATTTGCCACCTCATCGAAAGCTGCCACCCACCCCATCTCCGCACACCACACCGGAAATGATGGCGCTCCGTCCGACTTGCAACCCCTTAAAATAATTTGTCTGCCAATCATGATACTGGTCAGAACCCAAGTTTTTATATGTTTATCCCCCCAAATTTACAACCGCCCCATCGCCCAAAATACAAAGTCTGGGGCAAAGTAAAATTTGATTGCCCAAAACATCACGCAAACCTTTAACCAAAATTCTTGGATCTCAACACACCCCCAAAAGACATTGGTTGTGTCTCCAACTTCTGATTGGCATCGCCAGCAGGTGGGTGTGTCTTTAAGATCAAACCTATACAATCTAGAGGGGGTCCAATAGAATCTGTCAAATCTTGAATCGCATAAGGCACAACCTTGCATCTCTAGATGCAGACTTGAATCCTAGCCCACACTCCCTCCTCCAATACCAAATCTTTCTCCCATAATCTCTTGAGAAGTTGAAGCTCCATCCCCCAGACTCTGAATTAGCAGGGAGTAATACACTGATGCCTCATGACCTTTTCCAAAAGTAGTAATCAACTCTCCCAGAGTATCTGCCGCTTGGGGGGGGGGGGCGGGTGCTACTCCCAAAAACAATACAGAGCAGGTGGCGCAGCTGTAAATACCTATAAAACTGAGATTTGGGAATCCCAAAATGTTGAACCAAATTCTCAAAAGATCTCAACACTCCACTCTCATACAGGTCACCAAGTGTAGTAATCCCCCTCACAATCCACTCTGACCAGTAGAATGGGGACCTTAATACATAATTTATGATTCAGCCATATGCTTGAGGCAACATTTACATAAATGTCCGAATTAAACACTCGACACTTTTGTCTACCGAGTGCAAATGCGAGACAACGGAGTGTAACATAACTTCTCCGATTAGTTTGATAGAAAGGCTTTGCAATGGCAAAATAGGGGCAAGAACTTCCTGTTCAATACAAAACCAAGAAGGGGCTCTTTCAGGTGGAAGCGGCCAATGAGCCAAATATCTGAGACCGAATGCATAATGAAACAAAACCTTGGGTAGGCCTAGCCCACCTTTGTCAATAGGCCTATGTAACTTATTAAAATGCAATCTAGGATGCTTACCATTCCAAATGAAGGACTTCGCTATGCTATCAAATAGCTTGAAATAAGAGAGGGGGACATCTACAGGGAGAGATTGTAGCAGGTAGTTGAATTTTGGAATACAGTTCATTTTAATAACATTAACCTTCCCAATCATAGATAAATGTAATGAAACCCACCTGCCAACATCGCTCAAAAACCTTTTTATTAAAGGGTCAAAATGAACTAACTAAATCACACAAATTTGCTGGCAATAAAATACCCAAATATTTAATGCCCTGGAAGGCGTCCGGCTGTTAAGCCGTTACTGGGCAGTACGCTGTCAAAGCCAAAGCTTCGGATTTAGACCAATTGACTCAGTATCCCGAGAACTTAGAAAAGGAATTAATAATTCTATGAAGGCAAGACATAGAACTAGTGGGGTCGGAGACGAATAAAATATCTGTGTAAAGCAAAAGCTTATGCGCCATACCTCTCACCACCATACCTGGAAAATCATTTTCCCTTCTTATCGCGGCTGCTAATGGTTCCAGGGCAAGACAGAACAATAAGACGGAAAATCCAGAGTAAAATAATCTGAAATTAATCCATTTGTTTGTACCGCCGCTACCGGGTGTCTATAAAGTAACAATCCATCCAATAAAAGAATTCCCAAAATCTTGAAAAGATAATCCCATTCTACTATATCAAATGCCTTTTCGGTGTCAAGTGAGATTGCCGCGACCAGAGTCTGATCATTTGCCACTGACCACATGATATTGATGAAATGCCTAATGTTATCAGACGATCTGCAGCCCCGGATAAACCCCACCTGATCTATATGTATATGGGATGTCATAACTTAATCAGTTGGCCAAAATTTTTGACAATATTTGAAATGTCTAGCTGGATCAGGGAAATTGGTCAATAACTCTTACACTCTCTTGGATCTATGTCTTTAAGAATCAGACTGATCCGGGCTTGTGTCATGGTTGGCGGAAGCTTTCGAATCTTTAATGATTCCGTATAAACTTCTAACAAAAGTGGACCCAGTTCTGTAGCATAAGATCTAAAAAAAAAAAAAATTCACAAAACTGTTCCGAAGGAGTGTTCCTCCACAAAACAAGCTCCAGCCGCTAGTGGAACCAGCACAAAAATAAATAAATAAATAAAAAATCAGTTCAGTTTCCTTGGACAGTCAAACGAATGTTCAGTGAGCCGGCTATTCATAAGTGCAGCAGACAACCTAATTCTTCAAATCAAAATCAAATCACTTTTATTGTCACACAGCCATATACACAAGTGCAATGGTGTGTGAAATTCTCTGGTGCAGTTCCGATCAACATAGCAGTCGTGACAGTGATGAGACATATACCAATTTACAATAACATCAAATTAACAACACAATTTAAAATCTAATATACACAATTACACAAAACACAATATACAAATAACACACTGTACAGTATACAATACACACAATAAAAAAAAAGTATATATAGAATGTACAGTAGGTTGTATTGTACTGTATTGACATTCAGGCTGTCGGTTGATAGTAAGTTGTTAAGAGAGAATATAATAATAATATAATTTATGACAGTCCAGTGTGAGATATAAGGGTAAGAGTAATTAAGTGCAGTGCTGATGTATTTTGATCGTGGGTGATCAAGAGTTCTTCCAATGTCCTGTAAAAAATACTCCACAAAACAAACTCCAGCCAATAGGAGGCATAAACAAGGCACGTGCAGATTCATCCACAACTGTCCCTAAGGAGTGTTATTCCACAAAACAAACTCCAGCCGCCAGGCAGAACCAGCACAAAAAGAAACAATAGGCACAATCCCAGTTTCCTCGGATGGTCAAGTGACTGTTCAGTGAATCAAGCTCACTTGGTTGCAATGTGAGAACACACCCCATGACTTCCTCAGTCCATTGATTTTATGAAAGACATCGCTTGTTGTGGGCATGTAAATATTTTGCGGCCATCCTTAGGATCTATTCTCAATTTGGCCAGGAACATCAGTGCAAAAGTGACCTTCCGTTGATGTAAGAGTTTCTTGCATTTCTTGAATCGATCATGTTTCTCTCGTCGAATTCGCAAAGTCTGGGAACAAGAAAATGTTGTGGTTCTTCCAAGAAAGCCTTTCTTTACTCCTCGCCCCGCATAACATGAGATCTTATCGGATGATCTCAGAAATTTGACCAGAATTGATCGGGGCCTGTCTCGTTCTGCGGATCTCTGACCTGGCACTATGTGAGCTCGCTCGATTTCCAGCTTATGGCCTGTTATGTCGAGCAGACTCGGAAAGAGCTCGTCTAGGAATTTTACCATATCTTGGCCTTCCTCATGCTCAGGAATTCCAACAACATCCGAATTGTTTCACCGATTATGATTCTCAAGGTCTTCCAACTTTTCCCAAACGTGTTCAAATCTACTTTGGTCGCTAGCGGGTTAGCGGCTAAATCCCTCTCCGATGACTCCAGATAATCTATCCGTTTCTCGACGTCCATAATTCTTGTAACCAACTCTTTGGAGACGAAATTCACAAGAAGTAACCATTGCAGTGATCGATCAACGTATTACCGCAAGATCCTCCAAGTCCGCCACAACCTTTGTCAGCATCACCGTCATGCTGGACAGTTGACGTTGAATTTCTCCCGCCGCAACATCCAAACTGAGTCCCTGGTCTGAGGCCCTGTCTGGGGTATTAGCTTGAGCACGTAAATGTCTTAATATCTCCAGAGCCCGAGAATTTTGAATTCTTCGACACGTTGTCTTCATAGAACAGTTATGTAGCAGGGTGTATCGAATCTCACCGGTTTAAGACACAAAAAGAATTAAAAACTGGCAAAGTGCGCAGAGCTCGCCGTTCACACGTCCGATCCCTACATGGCGCCACACGACTCAATTTACGTACACTTAGGTTGAAGTCATTAAAACTCCACAGTTTTAATCAAGTTTAAAGAAGTCAACCACTCCACAGATTTCATATTAGCAAACTATAGTTTTGGCAAGTCGTTTAGGACATCTACTTTGTGCATGACACGTAATTTTTCCAACAATTGTTTACAGACAGATTGTTTCACTTTTAATTGACTATCACAATTCCAGTGGGTCAGAAGTTTACATACACTAATTTAACTGTGCCTTTAAGCAGATTGGAAAATTCCTGAAAAATAATGTTAAGCCTTTAGGCAATTAGCATCTGATAGGCTAAGTGGAGTCAATTGGAGTTGTACCTGGGGATGTATTTTAAGGTCTACCTTCAAACTCAGTGCCTCTTTGCTTGACATCATGGGACAATCAAAGGAAATCAGCCTAGACCCCAGAAAAAAAATAAGTCTGGTTCATCCTTGGGAACAATTTCCAAACACCTGAAGGTACCACGTTCATCCGTACGGCACGCAAGTATAAACACCATGGGACCACGCAGCCATCATACCACTCAGGAAGGAGACGCATTGTCTCCTAGAGATGAACGTAGTTTGGTGCAAATCAATCCCAGAACAACAGTAAAGGACCTTGTGAAGATGCTGGAGGAAACAGGTATATTGACAACCTGAAAGGCTGCTCAGCAAGGAAGAAGCCACTGCTCCAAAACTACCATAAAAAAAAGCCAGACTACAATTTGCAAGTGCACATGGGAACAAAGATCTTACTTTTTGGAGAAATGTCCTCTGGTCTGATGAAACAAAAATTGAACTGTTTGGCCATAATGACCATCGTTATGTTTGGAGGAAAAAGGGTGAAGCTTGCAAGCTGAAAAAACCCCAACCCAACTGAGAAGCATGGGGGTGGCAGCATCATGTTGTGGGGTGCTTTGTTGCAGGAGGGACTGGTGCACTTCACAAAATAGATGGCATCATGATGAAGGAAAATTGTGGATACAAAAGCAACATCAGATTGAAGCAACATCAAGACATCAGCCAGGAAGTTAAAGCTCAGTCGCAAATGGGTCTTCAAAATGGACAATGATCCCAAGCATACCTCCAAAGTTGTGGCAAAATGGCTTAAGCACAACAAAGTCAAGATATTGGAGTGGCCAACACAAAGCCCTGACCTCAATCCGATAGAAAATTTGTGGGCAGAACTGAAAAAGCGTGTACGAGCAAGGAGGCCTACAAACCTGACTCAGTTACGCCAGTTCTGTCTGAAGGAATGGGACAAAATTCCAGCAACTTATTTTGAGAAGCTTGTGGAAGGCTACCCAAAATGTTTGACCCAAGGTAAACAATTTAAAGGCAATGCTACCAAATACTAACAAAGTGTATGTAAACTTCTGACCCACTGGGAATGTGATGAAAGAAATAAAAGCTGAAAAAAACTGAGTTTAAATGTATTTGGCTAAGGTGTATGTAAACTTCTGACTTCAACTGTATGTGTAAAATCTGAGTAACACTGATCAGACATGATGCAGAAAAGTTTTTACAGGGATCTCTTTTGTAATGACTGAAATAGATAATTGCCTCTGAAGTAGTTAAAATTCATACCTTCTCTCTTTTGGGTGCAATGGCATCAAGTTCATCAATGAAAATGATGGCTGGTGCGTTCTTTTCTGCTTCCTCAAAAGCTTTGCGCAGATTACTCTCAGATTCTCCTGCCAGTTTACTCATGATCTCAGGGCCTGGAACATTAAAAGTTGTTAATGTCACATTTCATTTTTAACTCTTAAAAGGTCAAATTTATAGAACTATCTCTGTTCAAATGTAAACTCAGTCCATCCACACCATTGATGAGGAAGAAGAATGCTCCAGTTTCATTTGCAACAGCACGAGCGATAAGAGTCTTTCCAGTTCCAGGGGGTCCATACAGCAGAATACCACGGGGAGGCTAAACAAATGAGAGATGTTATTTTATCCTCTTATTACAATCTCATAATAGTTTCATGTTCATAAGTCTCAGATCATTACCTTCACTCCAATAGCCTTGAAGAGAGCTGGGTGTCTCAGAGGAAGCTCCACCATTTCTTTAATTTGGGCAAGCTGTTTCCTTACTCCTCCAATGTCATCATAACCCACCTCATTCAGAGACTCTTCCTCATCCTGTAAACAAGATTCAGGATAAAATCATATACACTGCTTCTACCCTTCCTCCTTATGTAATACCATCCAAATTAGGACAGATTGAAAACACCACCACATTAAATTTAACAAACTCAGTAAATTGCTGCAGTTACCCAGATGAGTTCCCCTACAGATATATGTCTTAACCCTGTAAAAGGAACATTATTCATAAACGCTACTTTATACAAATTATTTGTCTATCATTTCAAATGGTGAGCTTGTGGAATAACATTACATTGTTAACAGGTACTGCTGTTGCTCATTTGACAAATAAAACCTTAAAAAGCAAAACACACATTAAGCAGTGTATAAAGCAAACCCACAATCTACACACCTCTCTCTTGATGGGTTCCCCCTCACAGTGGATAACTGTGTCTGGGGCCACAATACAGTACGGGCTAGGGTCAGTCTCCACCACTTTGAACTCCACAGCACGCATGCCTCCTCTCACCAGGAAAATATCACCTACGGAAATAAAAAAGGCAACCAAATATTGTTAATCATTTTAGTGATTTGTTTGCCGATGATTAGGTAAGGATTCTATGTCTATACTAATACGGATGGGCATTATTTAATAATTTTGTAGTCGAGTACTCTAACCCACAAAAAACGAGTACCGGTAATCGATTATTCAAAAATTAAAATGCAAGTTATAAATAACAGGTTTCATTTGTGAAATTTATATATTGTTTTCTTCATATACATTACCAAGAACAGTTTCATAATAAGCCAACTTCAACGATATGTTTAAGCATTATGCATTATTACTAGTGATAAAAAAAATAACCTTTGCACTCACCCAGAGCTTACATACACTATATTGCCAAAAGTATTCGCTCATCTGCCTTTAGACGCATATGAATTTAAGTGACATCCCATTCTTAATCCATAGGGTTTAATATGACGTTGGCCCACCCTTTGCAGCTATAACAGCTTCAGCTCTTCTGGGAAGGCTTTCCACAAGGTTTAGGAGTGTGTTTATGGGAATTTTTGACCATTCTTCCAGAAGCGCATTTGTGAGGTCAGACACTGATGTTGGACGAGAAGGCCTGGCTCGCAGTCTTCGCTCTAATTCATCCCAAAGGTGCTCTATCGGGTTGAGGTCAGGACTCTGTGCAGGCCAGTCAAGTTCTTCCACACCAAACTCGCTCATCCATGTCTTTATGGACCTTGCTTTGTGCACTGGTGCGCAGTCATGTTGGAACAGGAAGGGGCCATCCCCAAACTGTTCCCACAAAGTTGGGAGCATGGAATTGTCCAAAATCTCTTGGTATGCTGAAGCATTCAGAGTTCCTTTCACTGGAACTAAGGGGCCAAGCCCAGATCCTGAAAAACAACCCCACACCATAATCCCCCCTCCACCAAACTTCACAGTTGGCACAATGCAGTCAGACAAGTACCGTTCTCCTGGCAACCGCCAAACCCTTTGATTCGTCACTCCAGAGAATGCGTCTCCACTGCTCTAGAGTCCAGTGGTGGCGTGCTTTACACCACTGCATCCGACGCTTTGCATTGCACTTGGTGATGTATGGCTTGGATGCGGCTGCTCGGCCATGGAAACCCATTCCATGAAGCTCTCTACGCACTGTTCTTGAGCTAATCTGAAGGCCACATGAACTTTGGAGGTCTGTAGCGATTGACTCTGCAGAAAGTTGGCGACCTCTGCGCACAATGCGCCTCAGCATCCACTGACCCCGCTCTGTCATTTTACGTGGCCTACCACTTCGTGGCTGAGTTGCTGTCATTCCCAATCGCTTCCACTTTGTTATAATACCACTGACAGTTGACTGTGGAATATTTAGTAGCGAGGAAATTTCACGACTGGACTTGTTGCACAGGTGGCATCCTATCACAGTACCACGCTGGAATTCACTGAGCTCCTGAGAGCGGCCCATTCTTTCACAAATGTTTGTAGAAGCAGTCTGCATGCCTAGGTGCTTCATTTTATACACCTGTGGCCATGGAAGTGATTGGAACACCTGAATTCAATTATTTGGATGGGTGAGCGAATACTTCTGGCAATACAGTGTATAAACCAATATTGTAATGGCAATAGGGTAAGGCACATATGTAAACGGAGTCCACAAAGTACAGTATAAAGGCCTTTTCACACCAGAGGTGACAATTACGAAGGACGAACTGTATGAAAGTATGAAAGATAGTTCTCTAGCAAGCCGATCAACAAAAGAAAACATGGTAACACTTTACAAAAAGGTTCTATTTGTAAATGCATTAGGTTTAATGAACTAACAATGAATAATATACTATTTCAGTTCACCTGCTGGACAAGTTGACTGGCGGTATTATTTAAAAAAAACTGTTAAAACAATATTATCAATTGGAAAAAGTCTGATATATTGTATTTTTGAGAAAATGTGATTGATGCTGGACTACTGTGTGTACTGTTATTTCCTTCTAATATATTAACATTTTCTTCATGGGCAAATTAATTATTAAAATTTGATGACTACACAGAAATAAGAAACTGCTATCTACCATTTAAAATACAATATAGTTTTTTTAGATTATTTTTTAAAATTATGTGTGAAATTGAGTAAATATAGTGCTAAATAAGAGTTTATCATTTTTTTAAATCAATTTTATGTTTTTTTTATTTACTATATTAAAATGTGCGTCATATCGGCATTGTATCGGCCACCCTGCTCTCTGGATATCGGCCATTAAAAAACCCATTTCGGTCGATCACTAATACAAAGGCCATACAGTGTGCTCTACAAGTCACAGCAGTAGTATTAATTTTATTTATATTTGGCGAAGAAAAACACAAGATCTGTAAAGTTGTTTATTCACACAAGATTACACAAGATTAAATGCAAAGGCAAAAATGCAGCATTATGGAATACATTATGAAAACATCCACATAAAATCCAAATGTTTTTTTCTTTTTTAAAGTGGATTAGGGTTGGGAACCATTTTTTGTACAGTATGATTGTCGGTTCTGTTAACAGTTCTCACACGTGCCATGTTCCAATGATGTGGGCCAAACATTTAACTAAAATATTCTGACAGTGTTTCCTGCAGTGCATTTCAGCAGCCAATTTTACAAAGGTGCCTGGATTTGTTCCTGGCAGGCAGCAGATGCCCTAACCCAACCCCCATCCCTAACCATACTGGGCCTGTAAGGCTGAGTACCCTGGCAGGAACAACCCTCCCATCACGATATCAGCGGCAGTGCTTCCCCCTTTTGAAACTAAAGTGCCTAAATAATTTACGAATGACTCTGATGAGCCGGTTCTTCTGAATCTACAGCGCGAAAAACACAGCACACAGAGTGTTGTCCGATTCCCGAAATAACGATTCTAATAGGCCTTTATCACACTTCCGCATTCGCAGAGCGGAAGCTTCACTTAGCGTAAAACAACTTCTGTTGCAGTCTATTTCAATGGCAGTGCCCACAGCGCAGAATTATTATGGACTATTTTATGTACAATTCATTTCAAATACTTAATCTAAACAGACCTACCTCACCATACAATCATTAGTCAGGGATGATGAAAGAAAAACGGTGTCATGTTGTTTTATTATTTTAAATGGGATGTATGTGAGCAGGGAACACTTCACAGAGTTTAAGGTTTTTTTATTAGATGAATGCAAGAATATATACACAAACAAGAGTACCTTTACACATTAAAGTGCATTAGAACAAGACAGGGGTATATAGTAAGTCACAAAAAAAAAAAAAAAACGCATATTCCGAGTAAAGATTATACAGAGTATTTACGATGATAATGATCACATTACGTTCATGCACTTATTATAATCTCTATGTATGACATAAGATCCATTAAAACATTTTCAAATATAGAAACCTTTCCATCCCAGAGTCCGATTGCAGAAATTAACTAGTTAAATTGTTGTAAACGTGGAGTTATATCCTTGTGGTTCGAGTATGATGATTGGGGAAGCGTCCACTCGTGAGTCGCGACCGAATGCAATGTAAATAAAACAAAGATGAAAATGCCCTTTGACAAAAACTTGCTTTGTCGGCACGCAATGTTCGCTCCCAGTGTGAATGGGTACATAGGAATCCATTGTTTCCATTCAAAATGGATATCACGCCGAAAACTCGAATTTGGTGTGAAAAGGCCTTCTAAATTCAGCGTTGTCTACTGTGGTCAAGTGTGCAAAAGAAAATCAATTTGCGATATTCGAGTAGTGATGGTGCAGAAAGAGCTCCTGATTAGTTCATTACTCATGCACGTCTTTATCTATAATATACAAAATTATTTTATTCTAATGTTTTTACACACATACACAGCACTGTGCAATCTCAGAAGTGCCCAGTCAACTAAATTCATTGGGTTTTAAAAAGAACATGTCAGGCCTTTAAAGTAAAGCTGATCAAACAAAGTCCTCATTTCTGATTTATTTGTAATCAAGTTCAGTTGGTGAGAAATCATACTATGTATTTTCAAGATTCACTGCTACGATCCAGGAGGCATTACAATTTAAACTTATGATTTAAGCTACATTAAGCTATATCCCAAAAAGGATATATTTGTGAACGTACAAGGAAAGATCCACAGGTTGGAACATTTACCTTTGCGAATTGGCCGGTAAGCCTCAAGAAAATAAGGCTTGAGATAAACCTCAAAAAGGTTGCCGGTGATGCCTTCCACTGTGTCATCAATGGGCAGAACATGAATACGCTTTCCATACTTCACATCTGGACATGGCTGAATACTGAAATCCAGAATTGAAAACAAATAAACGATCCACTGTAATTTAATATTAACAGCATCCTAAACCTGATACAAATAACACTATTACCAGAATGGTTGTGTACCCGTAATTTTTGAAAGTTTTAAAGTGGTGGAAATATATGGGGGCCTGGGTAGCTCAGCAAGTATTGACGCTGACTACCACACCTGAAGTTGCGAGTTCGAATCCAGGGCGTGCTGAGTGACTCCAGCCAGGTCTCCTAAGCAACCAAATTGGCCCGGTTGCTAGGGAGGGTAGAGTCACATGGGGTAACCTCCTCGTGGTCGTGATTAGGGGTTCTCGCTCTCAATGGGGCACGTGGTAAGTTGTGCATGGATCGCAGAGAGTAGCACGAGCCTCCACATGCTGCGAGTCTCCGCGGTGTCATGCACAATGAGCCATGTGATAAGATGCACGGATTGACTGTCTCAGAAGTGGAGGCAACTGAGACTTGTCCTCCACCACCCGGACTGAGGTGAGTAACCGCACCACCACGAGGACCTACTAAGTAGTGGGAATCGGGCATTCCAAATTGGGAGAAAAGGGGATAAAATAAAAATTTAAAAAAAAAAAGTGGAAATATTGTCTCACCTGATGACATCACCAAGGCGCACCCTGAGGTTGTTGCGGACAACTCTGTTCATGCGGACCTTCTCATCGGAGCAGGTGTCATCAGACAGGACAATGCAAACTGTCTCCCTCCTCTTCTTGCCTTTCAACAGCACTGTGTCCCCCCTAAATAGCTGTAGCTCATCCATCTTCGCCTAAAAAAGCAGACAAAATGTGATTTACGCTGCAATGTGTAAACATCCATGTATACATCATTTTTAAGATGCACGTTTATTTTGACACACTAATGCCAGCCACGTCCATACGCATTTCCACCAGGCGATGCAGCAACCTTACGATATTCATCTCCCTTTATAAGTGCCAAATATTCTTCTCAGGGGGCAGTGGTAGCTCAGCGGTTAAGGCTCTGGGTTACTGATCAGAAGGTCGGGGGTTCAAGCCCCTGCACTGCCAAGATGCCACTGTTGGGCCCTTGAGCAAGGCCCTTGACCCTATCTGCTCCAGGGTCGCCGTATCATGGCTGACCCTGCACTCTGACCCCACTCTGTGATAAATATATAAAATTACAAAAAAAAAAAAAAAAGTGCGCACGCAGAGTGATTGAAGCCTGAAGTTGCACTGTGCTCTACCATCAACAGGGCTGCGAGCACTGATCACAGGCGCGATTAAATCGGGCTTCCATCGATATCGTGGTGCATTTGAATTCTACATGAGAATTTTCTATTTCATAGAACAACGGTATGGAGCAATTCAACCTTGTCAAACAGGTAAAGAGCCGCAATATTCTGAACAGTGCTGACGAGGAAGAGAGAAAACATCTGCCCTGCCTCAACATCCATTACAAGATTTTTTTACATCTACACATCAACACCCTGACTAAGATTTATCACAGTAAACTGTGAAAAAATACTCTCCTGTCTTAGGTTTTGCTTGACTATTGCAAAGATGACAAATTGTCACTATAGTGTTTACCTCATTCCACAAGCCAATGAGCCGTCATCAAACGATTGATCACATGTATGTGACTATTTTTTAAATTATTTATTCTTCTGTTTTACTTTTTTCAACAACTGAACTACCTTATTTTGTTGTGGATGTCCCAATGTGAATACTGGATTTGCACTTTTCAGAGTGTTCAAAATATTCATGTTACATTTTGTAAAATAGGCATATAATATCGATCGCAGGCCTCTGAATTGAAATCGCATCACGGCAGACATGGAGGTATCTGCAAACATCGGATCGCTGACCAAGAGAATTGATATAAGATCATATTGTGATGAAACTGGCTATTTACACCCTTAATGGGTACATGAAGGCCGCTGCAAAGGGACAAAAATAAAAAAATTTAACCTAGGTGAATCTAGCAAAGGGTTAGGATTAACCCTACCTGAGAGAGAGACACTACACTGTTGTCTTCATTGATGGATTCATCAACAATCAGCCTATTCGGTCGGTTCTTCTGCTTCAGAATGGCAGTGGAAAGATCATCATTTTTGGATCTGTGTGGAGATGGAAGAACAACACTTTAACAGTGCTCAGATGGTTATCAGAGACAGGTAAACAGGTACTGTATATCTCTTCCAGTCTCATCGAACACGAAAGTGAAAGACACAAGTTACATGTCATATTAAGTAGCACCTAAAAGTAAAAATAACAGTATTACATCCTAGTCTGTCTGTTTCAAAACAGAAGAGATAGAGTCGATAAGTGCACATCCGTCCATTTGTAGATACATTTAAGCCCAGCTCATGTTACTCTAGTCTAGAGCTTTCTACAAAACACTGGACTGGAAGCCCTGATGATCCGCTAGATCTAGGCCGGGATTCGACCGTAAGCATGTAGCTGATGCCAAAGCAATAAACGGTTTATATTACTTTTTCCAAACAAGACAATGGGCAACAGAAACTAAACTAAGCAGGTTATCAGACAGATGCTGGTCACTTAAGACCAAGAGCGCTTGTGTAAATAAGCTAACACAACATCTGTAATTGTTAGTTTGAGTCTCACACACACACAAAATCTTCGCATATATTTATCAGTTAGATGGATGAATGATTTGTATTCCTCTCATCGGGGGTGATGTGAGAGAAAGCAGTAGTTGGCTGTCTCCAGTGGCCCAATGACACAGCAAATGCTGCTGACATGTGAAACTCTACAGCCATTTTAATGCAAATTCGGGCTTAGATAAGCTCTGGCATTTAGCTAACTCAAAATACAACATTTTAATGTCATATCCTGTCGGTGGCTTTCTGTTTGATTGTTAAAATGTCCAAATAGCGGGTTGTATAATCATCACCTGCATACAAAGCCAGCATGACGTTTCAGCTCGCTCTGGTGTTTATTTTTAAAACAATATGACTGCTATAATGAATTTAAAATGTTATGATTTCCTGCAGTGATATAAAGCTCGTTTAACAGTGCTGAATGTGTATTTTCCAGCAGTCACCGGTGATGCCGGTGGGCCGAAAGCCTCCATCATCTGCGGAGAATGACTCAGTCCGGTTAGCCCACATGCTAAACACACTTACAATCGCCTTACAAGTCTCGCAAAGTTTTACTGAGCAGTGCGAGCATGAGTATCTAAAGATGTTGCGATTCTTTACATTTATATAACGGTCTAATGAGAAACCTAAGGCGTGAAAACTCGCCTTTTCCACTGATCACCGTTCGTCGTTTGTTCATATGTATTTTAGCTTCGAAGCTAACAGCCACTCAACAGAAAACAAACCATTATCACATTAAATATCACATCACATGGATTTTACTTACTCTCCGCCCGAAGCCATATTGCTTCTCCCACAAAAAGATATCAATAGTTGATGGAAATGTGTAGCTCTCTTGCGTGACCGACTCAAACCTTCACACTATCTTTGGCCTCAGCGCTGGATTAGCTCGCTCACATCAACTCTGCGGGGGGAAAGAAAGTTTCCTCGCCCATTGAACGACAGGCCAATCGCTGTTCTCTTCGCTGTACCTTTTGGCCAATCGTGGATCGAGCATAGGAGAGCTTAAACGTCATTGGTCGGTGTGGCGTTCACTATGCTTTTTGATTGGCTTATTTTCTGCTGCGTTGTGAACTGTCTCTTTTGGATTGGCTCGGGGATGTCTGATTAAATTGTTGCTGCTTAGCTGAGCCGAAGTGTCAAAATGGCACCAAGTCCCATATTGCCAAGTAGGACACGTTGCCCAGTATGTTAGGTAATCTGAAAAGGATATACTGTGTTATAATTGAAATGAGCTGGAAAGCTTGTAGTATTATTGTCATAACGTAAACCTTGTGGGTTGAAATAAGAATCTAATTGTATATCAGTTTTCATGATGAAAGACATTATTAACAGAGTTTATTATTTTCAACCAAAAATTCCATTTTAAATAATGATTGTTTATTTTTCAATATCACACAGCATGTCCCTTTACCAGTCTGCATGCACTCTGCTCTTGAGCACATAAGTCACTAGATCACTGTATCAATAGTCGCCAATCACAATCATGCCAAGAATGGAATCTCACTGGCAGTGGTTGACTGAAATGTCAGTACATTAACTTTGTGGTAGGAAGGAATCCTGCCCTCTGATTAGCACAGCTATTAAACATCTTTTCCTTATACTTTAGCTAGCAGAGCTAAAAATAATAATAATCATTTTAAAAAAGCATCTTATATGCTTACATTTGAATGAAATGGAAATTAGAGTACACATTTCAATTGTCTACTGTCCTTTGGGTATGTGCTGTTATTTTGAACAATCCAAAACATGACTAAAAGAGTAATTCAGGAAAGTAGGGAGAATCATTTCTATGGTTTATGCCCTTAGATTCTGAGATCTTATGACATTACATTTCTGGCTTGAATGTAGTCCTCAATTTTCTTCTTAAGGTCACTGAAGTCAAAAACTATATCCTCTTGCCAGGCTTGCAAATAGAGCGGTAGTTTTCTGAAAAAGTCCAAAGACACACAAGTCTTATATATTTCCAGTGATGTGTGATTTTTATGTGCAAGTTTGTATTTTAACATATTTCATAGTATTTTCATATATTTACATTGATGTAGGCATATTCGTGGCATTGTGGGCCTCTCTCCAGTGTACTGAAGCTTCCTCCCTACGATCAAGCCTCCACAAGACCTCGGTTAGCCACATCTTAGTATTCTTACAACCTAGTGAAATTCAATTTCAGACATACATTTGATTAAGGGAAAGTGAAACAGATACGATGATTTTACTTTTTGATTGTGTTGTTCAGAGGACAAATTAAAATGTCATGCTTACAAGGCACACATATTCACTATAATAATAGCACATCCAACTCTTTTGTAAGTACCTGGGCAGATCTGGAGACTGAGGTGAAGATCTCTCAGGGCCTCTTTCAACTGACCTTTTTCCAGAAAACAGTGGCCCTCTGCCCGCTAGTGCTTGACCTTTTGAAGTCAATATTCTTTCAACCATTGCTTTAGTGTTTCCAATAGTTTTTTGTTTCCAGTCCAAAATTTTGATGAGACGATGTGAACAAAGAAAGATAATAAATAATTGCCAACTGAATGTGCTTTTTAAGCAAGTCAATGCAAGAAGAGGTAAGGAAATCTGTTTACTGTGTATTTTGTATCTAGATCTGTTATTAATAGATGCTCAGTGAGGACCCCAGGATAAAATAGTGTATAGATAAATATATCTGTGAGCAAAAGAAGCAGACTGCTTTTCCCAAGCATCTTATTAATGGATGAACAAAGAAAGACATGTTTAGTATAACAAGGCAATCTTGTCTGAACAACGGTGAAGCCAGAAATAGTAGAATTGTGTGCCTTTCTGTTTAATAAACACTTTCACCAGTTGGTAAATAGCTCTGAAAGAAAAGAACTAAGACTTTGCATAAAACATTGTTTGCTAACACAACTAGGCACTCCATTTTGTACCTTGTAAAATTTGTTGTCCTTCAGTTTCCAGTGGCTTTGTGCTTGAAGTAGATGGGCTGCACCGGCCCACAACGCAAAGGCCATATTTTCAAGGACAACATCAGAATCTGGACTCACTGTTGTGGATCCAGCTAAATGCAGTTCTGCCATGGGCAGATCAAGCAACAGTCTCTCAGGGATGAAGTCTGAAGTGCTGGTAATGACTCTTCACATATCACAAGAGCATCACTATACTTCTGAGCTTTTAACAAAGCAAATGCTGCTTCAAGGTAGACCACTGGGATTCTAGGAAGAGAAGTACCATCCCCTGTGGATATCTGAAAAAAAAAAAAAAGACAGGTTGTTGAGGATCAATTACATATTGCTTTATTTACTGTTTTTCTAAAGCCTGAAAAAGCCAAACAATTCTAAATTGACCGAGAGGTCAAGATAGTACTCAACACCATCTGAAATACCAATTGAGACAAAATATATATATATTGTTTAGAAGTTTAGTATTCTACAAAAATGCATAGGCCAGAAACACACTTTACACAAGTACGCCAATGCAGACACGAGGGCCTGGGCAGTGCATTGCCAACGTGCGGTCCGGTTGCCCAAACTAAACTTGCGGTCTTGTGTTACTTTGGTGGGAACAAACCTCAGTACTCAAGGGGGCGATAGTTACCTTCAAAATGATTTTTTGACACGTAAGAGTTCATTGTACTATAAAAACATACTGTACGTTTCAGAACTCAAAACCTCAGCACTTATTTAAACCAAGCTGCAAAAACGGCTCATTTGGATTCTCCCTACTTTTAGACATCACAGATTAATACATCAGCACATGACTGCCTCTACAGCAAGATCAATGCCTACTTGTACATCATCACACCCTTGGCGCTCTGTCAGAAAGATGAAGTGGAGAGAACAAGACAGATGGGCCTACTATTCCTGCAAACCAAAGGGGACTAACACAGGACACCTTGTGCCCATCTGGACTATTTTTAAATGTTTATTTTTTTTTTTTTACATAAACATGCAATAGACGAACTGCTTCAACCATTTTCATGTATCTCACACTGCTTTTAAGAGATGCAATGCCAAGTTATAACTCCTTAAAAGGAGACCCCTGTTCTGCGTCTTACTGTTTTGAGTATAAATACGTCCTGGATGTGTTTTTGCACCCATCTGCACTATTTTTGATTGTTGGTCTATATAAACATGCACTATATGGACATCTTTGACCGTTTTGATGCTTTTCCGGCGATGTGTGCTGCGTTTTAAGGGCAGTACAATCTCAACTTTTAAAAACACGTCCGTTCTGCTCCATTTCATTGCTACCTCTAGCTGGGAGAACCACGTCTCATCCAGAGTAAACAGACGATGGAAGATGTGAGATGTCGTGCTGTGAGGACCAGTGTCTCTGCTTTGGCCTCTGTTGAAGCATCCCAACATCAGGAAATAGTGACTAAAGGTTAACAAATTTCCTGATTTCTTCAGTGCAGGGTGATGTGTGTGCGTGTCATGTTTCACTGTGTATTGCTTGTGAATCAGTCACAATATGATAAATTAATGTTTCATATGTCATGACTATTTGATATTTATAGTTTATGGTGCTGCTGTGCTTGAATGAACAGTTTGATACATTCTGATGCAATGTGTTGTGTGTGCGTTGTGTGTAAACCTTGAAATTTAGTTTTTATTATTGTGGAGCTGGTTCATTCTCTTCCAATTGAGTTTCAAATCTATATGGCTGTATTCGAGGGGCTGCAAGATGTTAGCCAATCATAACAGTGGCCGTTTACATTGAAGTTTAAAGGAGACTCTGAGGCCTAAACTGAGCATTTCAGACAGAGGGCCAGAAACAGGGTAGAAAATGATCATATATTACTAAATTTTAACATTATAAGTGGACCTCAGGGAAAATAATAAAATTATTTAAAAAAAGATTAAGTCATGACCCCATTAATATTCAGGTAAACTGCTATAAATATGTTGACTTTAAAGGAATAGTTAACCCAAAAATGAAAATTCTCTTATCATTTACTTAACCTTATGCCATCCCAGATGTGTATGACTTTCTTTCTTCAGCAGAACACAAATGAAGATTTTTATAAGAATATCTCAGCTCTATAGGCCCTCACAATGCAAAAGAATGTGTGCTAAAAATTTTAAGCTCCAAAAATCACATATGTCAGCATTCTGGAGTCATATGGATTACTTTTATGCTGCCTTTATGTGCTTTTTGGTGTGGAAAAATGTTGGCACCCATTCACTTGCATTGTGAGGACCTACAGAGCTGAGATATTCTTATAAAAATCTTCATTTGTGTTCTGCAGAAGAAAGAAAGTCATACACATCTGGGATGGCATGAGTAAATGATGAGAGCATTTACATTTTTGGGTGAACTATCCCTTTAACTTACTTGCTCAGCAATAGTATTTTCAAACTGTTGTTCTCCCATTATTTACAGTAGAGGCGGACAGTTCACACTACTGCCTGCTATAGCGCCCCTTGTGGTAACGTTGAGAATGCAACACATACTTGTGTTATGAATTCGACCATTTTCACATTTGCAGGTTTGGAATGCAGAAATGAACCATTGGGGGGTAAATATCTATAGCGGTGAACGGAAGACCACAGCAAATGTTATTTTTGTTTCCTGTTTGCTCCAACAACTAATGAAAGAATCCACTATTTCTATTATAAGACTTTCCAAAGGAGGAAAAAAAAAACAACTAAAGATTATGACAGTCAGAAGAGAGAAAACTGCCAAATTTACTGTCACTCTCTCAGCTGTTTTAGATACCCCATCACAGCTGTGGCAACAATTTTTTTGTACGCAATGATGCACAAAGTTTGCGTAGCTAGAAGTGTCTGCTCTCAAGTACTTGTATATAGTATGTTTCAAGCTTTATTTTTTGATTCAGTTTTGCTGGTCCAATCCAGTATTTTGCCTAGCTGTGGGTTCACTTGCCTAACATTGAGCACACATATGTGAGCCAAAGAGAGCAGAAGCAGAAAGGCTAATGCAGGTCATCTGCTCACCAGCAAGCAGCTGTTGGGGCTTCGTTCAGGAGCGGGTTTGGTTATTAGCAATA
Source organism: Myxocyprinus asiaticus (assembly GCF_019703515.2). Taxonomy (NCBI): domain Eukaryota; kingdom Metazoa; phylum Chordata; class Actinopteri; order Cypriniformes; family Catostomidae; genus Myxocyprinus; species Myxocyprinus asiaticus. The sequence continues at coordinate 36,448,055 of NC_059346.1, read as the reverse complement.
TTTAATAATGATCAAAGATCATTATTAATTATTAAAATCGATAGAACATTGATTAGAATCAACATTAGCTTATTAATCCTTCAAATCAACAATCATCAAAGATAACTATCAATTATCAAAATCAATAGAATATTAATAAGGATTAATATCACCGGGGCACCACCCTGGAATCAGGGACTAATAACCAGACAATATAGCAGTCTCAATATAGGATTGTTCTCTTAGGAAAGTCGACGTCCGGAGAACATCGACATTCAAAAAGGGAACAATGAAGGCTTGAATTCGAGCACTGACATCCCCTGCCAGCCCTTGGCACAGGTGCATGCGGAACAATACCAAAACACTTCTCTTTTCAGTATAACAAAGTTTATTGATGCAGTAATATCAATTAATAATCAATATAATGCAGTTGATAAACTTTTGACTTCCAACTACAAACTAAACAGTAACATGATTAGATTGGTAACAGATAAGCCTATAATACATGAGAGGAGGGTAGAAGTGTGTGTGTGTGAATGGGTGTATGTGTGTGTATGTGTGTAAGGAGAGAAGGAGTGCACAACATGGCAGGCGTGGCTCTTGTGGAGAGTGCGTCACGCGAGGTTTCCGGCCAGAGAATGTTACCGTGAATGTGGGCGGAGAGACTGGTTAATGGCGTCTGCCCGTTTAACACGTGTCTCCGCTGGTACGATAAATTGGGGACAAAGCTGAGCTTTATCGGCAAGTTATCCGTTTGCCAAATGTGTGTGCGGGTACGTTTGTGAGGGGTCGTGTGTGTGTGTGGTTAGTACGAGAGAGAGAGAGAACAGGGTGACAGCACAGGTTCTTTAATGGATAAACTCAATGTGCTGGTCTCACCCGTGATGGCAGAAATGCACAAACAGCCCAACGTGGTTGGACGACAACACAGCAAATATAATTCGTTGTAACAGTAAGTTACAGTAATACCTTGAGTATTATTAGCAGCAATGAGCGGACTTGGCGGTCCGTAAACTGTACAAGCAATAACCTTGATACACATGAATAACACACTATAATAATCTATCTCTGCCCAGACGTAAACCTCTTACTTGAGTTGCGTGAGGATGCGGGTAGAATGTGTGGTCGTCCGTCGTTTGACTCCGACTCGGTTCCTCGAAGCTCGGGTGATGACGGGAGGCAATTTCCTCGCTCTGTCGGCGGTTGGTATGGCAGCAGATTCTCGGCGGGTTGGCGGAGAAATCAGCGAAGTCGACTCAGTTGAAGAAGGAAGAGTAATCTTCTTTCTTCATTTCTGCAGGCAAAAGGGTGAGACACGGATTGCTCAGCGGTCTCCTTTGGATTCGTTAGCGTGCTTGGTGGAACACGGAGAATCTTGGCTCATCCAGCGAAATGGAGATTGTATAGCCAAAGTTCAGGTATGCACGTTAATTCCTTGGGCAGTGAGGCTACACCTGAGAGCAGCAAGGCTGCAACTAGATGCAGCGAATACTGTCGCTGGAAGCAAGGCTTAGGAGGAATCTCCGGGGTTTTATACTCTCGATGACATCATGGTTGAGGGACGAAATTCTGTCGTGCGTTTCATCCAATAGGAGTTGAGAGTTCGATCCTTCAGAATTTCACACCTAGGTGTAAAGTGAGCAAGGCTTGATGGGATCTGTAGTCTGTTTGGACTCCCTTTGTTTGATTTTGGTGCCGTTTTTCCGTGTTATCAGGCTTTGAGTGTTCCTACAGAGGCAAGTGGCAAGATGCCACTCTTGGGCCCTTGAGCAAGGCCCTTGACCCTGTCTGCTCCAGCTTAGCTGGGATATGTGAAAAAAGAATTTCACTGTATATGTGCAAATGTATGTGTGATAAATAAATAAAATTAATTAAATTAATACAGGCCTCAGTCAGGCTTTATGACTGTGTGTAGGCCTGACTTTGTCTCCTATCTGAGCACATGAGGCCCAACACAGCCTAGCTGGAGAGACCAGTGAAGCACTAGATGAACTTTTATCAGACTTCAGCTGTACTTTCTGTAAACAATGGATAAGAAAATATATTTAGTTAATATATGGCAAGATACAAAACATCAATGAAGGAAATAGAAGTACTACTAATAGAAGTACCATAGTTCAAAATAGAAGTACTACTCTTTCTTCATATTATTACAAGCAGCAAAACTAGATATCACCTGGCCAATCATAGTGTAATTAATGCTTCTTATTGCTTAAATTTATGGAACATTTAGGAAGGAATATGAAAACTAAAAAATGTCTGAAATGTTTGGTTCAGTTCTTTAGTGAAAACGTCCAGTTTCACTGAGCATTGTAACTATTTAGGAAATCAACTTGCAAGGCACACTAGATCAAGTCTATTTAGTTGGCACGAATGAAAATAGTCATGAGATATGGACTTTTTGCAATCAAAAATGATTTTTGTTTTCTTTATGTTAATATATGGTGTAAAATAGAGAGAGTAATTAATAATTTGTTAATATGGACATTATGTTGTTATTATTGACATTAAGTGAAAGAATATTATTTACAGGCTCCTTTCATGGTGTAAAAAAGTACACTGCATAAAAGCTTATAACTACTTAATATTACTATAAAAGAAGGGTTAGTTGTGTGCAGAACAACTTACTGAATAAAGAAGATGCAAGGCCTCTATTTCAACCTTTGGATTTCCAAGCTGTCTGAATACCAGTACACTTTGATAGAGTGCACTATTGCAAGTAAAGTCCACCTCCAGAGCTTTCCTGTAACAGTGGAGAGCACAATGTGGCTGGACCTGCAGGGACAAGATAAACAGAGCCACTGAGAGTGCCTGGAGAACTCAAGATAGAAAGTTTTTTTTTTTTTTTCAGATCCTGGCCTACCACACATGAATCATTGTAACAAACAATTTTGATTCAATTAGTCAAATGTAAGCAGCAAATTCAGGAACTCTACCTTCAAGATTTTGTCAGGGGTCTATTTAGTTCAATGTTCTGGCCGAGAGACCTTGCTATTGCACTGGAGATAAACTTTCCATTGGATGAGGAATTGTAAAAATGAGCTTCTTACCAGCTTACCAAAACTCTGGCCTGTAAGGGTGTGGATCTGTGCCAGGAGCCTTCTGGGACTTGGGCAGCCTTTAACCTCCTGAAAAGCTTCAAGGGCCTCCGAGTATTTTTCCTTGTTAATTTGTTCCACCCCTAAACCAACAAACACATTGTCTTATTGGGATCAATATTAAGATAAAGGACAGTTCAACTAAATGTATCTTTTAAATTGTAGCCTACCTAAATACTATCTTTTGTCCTGCCTACTGTCTAGCTCTTGTAAATATGCACATAATGTATAAACAGAGACATAATCACCAGAAATGCTGATAATATGATTGTCAACATTTGTTATATGTTAGGTCAGACATACTGTACCTTGGGCAATAACGGTGCAGATGAGCAAAAGATCCTTGAGGTCCTTTGCTGCCATGGCAGTCATTAGTGAGGAGTCCTCTTCCATGGTCAAAGCAAGGTTTCGGATTACTGTCTGTAGATTCACAGTAGCTAAGAGCTCTTTCTAAGAGGAAATGTGAATGACAGCAGCATATCAATCAATATACGTTCTAAAAAACATTATCATTTGCCACTTTTTTTTCTCCCAATTCCTTGTTTGCAGCTGATGTGTGTCATTTTTTTCCAGTGTTAAAATACTTTCTTCTATGCCAGCTTTATGTGCAACTATTAGTAAGCCATTCGATTCAAATGTTAATTTCCCTGAAGGGTGTAAGCTTTGCACTGTCTGACATAGCAACATTGGCTCAACTGGTTTTTTATCTGAGTGACTATTTGCACTAGGTGTAAATAGCAAATGCCATACAGCGCAGCTATTTGCACTCCAATAGTTTGGTGGAAACAAAGAAACTGAAGACAAACTGCACCGCTAAGTGGCGCTGCAGTGGCGTGGGATGTAACAACGATGTGAATGTACTTTTTTCGTGCGGATGACCTGGGTTCGATTCTGCCTTTTGTCACACTTTTTCCCATCCTGTTTCCTCTCTTACTATTTCCTTCATAACTACTTATAATAATAAATAAAAATTAATATAAAAGTTGATTTCCTCTCAGCCTACCCCTAAACCTAATCCTACCTTATAAAAATTAACATTGTTTTACTACAGTAACCATAGTATTACCATGGTATTTTGTAATAAAATCAAACCAAAAATAAACATGGTTACTATAATAACGCCATATTACTGTAGTTACGCCATGGTTAATTGCATTAAAACTGGCTTCCACCAAAAAAATGGTTGCTACAATATTACTATAGGAAAACCATGGTTAATTTTACCCAGACCAAACCTTTCTCTCAACTCCCGACTTTCACCATGACCAAATCACTGAGAGGAAATCAACTTTTATATTATTATTATTATTTTTTTTTTATTTTTTTATTTTTTGGGGGTAAATAGCATCTAACACTGTTTGCACTTAGTGCAAATAGCCTCTGCCTTGTTTTATTTCTCTAAACCATGGCAGTCAGTGGGAGTTTGGAAACAGTGAATATGATGATGTTAAATTTCACATTTGAGTAAGAATTACCTTGTTATTATTCTGTATCAGAAGAGCAAGAATTGTATCTAGCTGACACTCCATGAGCCAAATCATCCATTGGATCAACAGAAGCTTGTGGATATACAGCAAATAGACTGAGGTGCCAAAAGTCTGTAGAACAACCTGCCACAACATAACTGGATCAGAAGTGGGAATCTGAGATCCAACAGCATCTAAAGCTAGAGAGAGAGCAAGGTGGTGAGTATAAACATAGAGACGCATTTAATAGAAAATAAAATCATAATAAAACACAATGTAAGGGTTTTACCTCGTAATAAACTCCGAATGAGAGAAACCCAGTGAGAATAAAAACGTGTTGTGTGAAACTAATTTCAAGTTTGAATTGTTCAGTATCTGCTGGCATACCTGTGTAAACACAATGGTTATGCACCTGCGATAATATCATCATACATTAATCCACCAAAAGTTTCAAATTACAGTACCTTGAATTTTCTGAAACAGTTTGAGGCTTTCTGAATAGCATAGTTTCCGAACTTCCTCATTTGGCTCAAGGCTTCGTTCATTTTGCTAAAACTGAAATTCACCCCATGAGTCTTTATGCGAAAAGACAAATTTTACTGTTTCAAAGAAATTATAAAATAATAAACATTGATTTTGATCACTAAACAGGGAGTGACAGACATGTCATAGACCCTCAGTGGGTCTGAAAGACACTTATTATTATTTAATGTGTAAACAGTCCATTCTGCAGCATCAGTACAGTTCCTGATGTGTGATTCGAACTTTCCCTCCTCTACAGTCTAAGTTTAAACAAATAATTAGTGATACAGCGCCACCTGCTGTTTGGGATGCATTAAAGGAATATTTCAGGTTCAATACAAGTGATGTTGATTACCACAAAAAAAAAAAAAAGAAAAAAGAAAAAAAAGAAAGAAAAAAAAAGAAAAAAGAAAAAAAGAAAAGCAAAAATCGAGGTTACAGACAGGAAGGCACAATGGAAGTGAATGGGGCCAATTTTTGGAGGGTTTAAAGGCGGAAATGTGAAGCTTATACTTTTATAAAAGCACCTACATTATTTTCTTAAAACGTGTAATATTTGAGCTGTAAAGTTGTTTAAATCGTCGTTTAAGGTATTTAGGGTTTAAGCCATTATGTCGTCATGGCAACAAAGTTGTAAAATTGGCTATAATTTCACACAGAAAAGGTTAGTAAGCAATTTTATCACACAAAAATCATGTTAAGACACATATTGTTTATGTCTTATGGCTATACTTTTGAAATAGTGAGTATTTTAACATTTACAGATGGCCCTATTCATTGTTGTAAGTGCAGAACCCAGATAACCCAGATATTTGTTATTTTTAAAGAAAATGAGGGGCAGGGTTCTAGCCAGTGTTATGATTGGCTGACAGGTCATCTTTAGGGGATGGAAGTTGGCTGGAGTGCCCTCATTTCTGGAGTGGTGCACAGAGATGGGCAGGGTGGCGGCATTTGAGGAGGTGTTGTATAGAAGGCTAGGCAAAAGTGGTGCAGCTGTTTGGCATTTTTGGAGGGCTCTTGGGGAGGGACAGTGGAGAGGGACTTAATAGATTTAAATGCATGTGTTTATTATTATTCTTTTTTCTTTCATTTTTATTATATATATATATATATATATATATATATATATATATATATATATATATATATATATATATATATATATATTTTATTATTTACATTTTTACTTTTTTTTTTATCTGCATGTGTACTTGGGCTTGGCTACAGGGATGTTTGTTGGGGGTCGGGGTGGGGTTGGTGATTGGGAGGGGGGGATAAGGGAAATAATGGGGTTTAAGGGGATAATGGTTGACTCTGTTCATGAATGTTTTGTTTTATGTGTCATGCTTGAGGAGCAACCAATAAAAATGTTAATTTGAAGGAAAAAAAAAGGTAAAAAAAAAAAAAAATCAGAAAAATAAAATAAAAAGAAAAGTCAAATTTTTTTTTTTTTTGTGGTAATCAATATTATGCCACAAATGCTGTCGATTGAGCTTAACTCGTATTGAACCCGGAATATTCCTTTAATCTAAATAAAATATAAAAAGACATCCAACATTGAGACATGGTAGAATAATATGAATTTACTTTTCAAATATAGAAAATGTAATATGCTTAGTTTTTGCCACATAATTTAGTGATACTTAAACACAAATTTTTGCACACATTTTAAAATGTTATCCACATGTGAAAATTAGCATTAGTATGTAAGTATGGAAGCCCATTTCTGCCACATAAAAAAATAAATCATAATAATAAAAATACTGAAAAGGTTAAATCAAAAGGAAGTGTGTATACTCAGGGCATTTATTACTTATACTTTTAAATTATTTCATTATAATTGTTTAAAATGCATGCTCTATATCTGGAACAACATGTAACTTAACCTGTCCTCAGCAAGAGGTCACTATGTTAAACTGCCAACATTTTTTTTAAAAATGCAACAAATTCATAAATATAAATATAAAATCAAGGGTAGGATATCAAACAATATATAAAGTAAAATTGAAATTATATTTTCCATAAAAATCTGCCTATCAAAGTTGTGTCCTCACTTAGTGTCAACTGTAGGTTTTTTAATAATCCTGAATAAATCCGACAATGTCATGGTCAGCTATAACTCCGAGTACCCCTTTCCCACTTCCTGCTCATGGTGGATGCAACAGTAGGACACATGGTCTGGTAATTCTTATATTTTTATATATTTCGAACAAACAATGTTTAAGCCTCTGCAATCACAGCTTCAACATGTCAACACCGTCATCCCATTTTAATATTGCTATTAAGACTTGTAGGATAAATTTAGGCATTTTGGTTAAGGTTATTTTAGTTTAGGTTATAGAGGCAGCTTCAACTGAGGAAAAAAAAATGTCTCAAGTGTACAACACATGGGTAAGATGGAAAAATATTCAGTATTGTCAACTCCGTCAGAATTTTCAGAATAGTGTGAAAACAGAAAAAAAAATTCTAGAATGTATTTTATCAATTAACTCCTTTACTGAACACCATTATTACATAATTAAAGACTTTACACTCTTGTTTGATGGAAAATTAAATTAAAATTAAAATAACATGCTTTTAGTGTGTCTGATGGAGTTGACAGAAATTACAGTAAGGTGTAAGTTATGAATTGAATAAATGTCAATTAAAAAAAAAAAGTGTTTTTATAGAAACCTGTTCCCTTACATGGTTCATTAGCTGAGACCTTGTCTACAGATATATCCATTTAAAATTAATTTAGTAAAAAAAAATACAAAAAAATAATAATTTGTAAAACATGTTTTGTCCCTTATCTCAAAAATCAGTGAATTATGAAGATAAAAAGATATAATTATGAAAGTCAAGAAGTCAAAATTATGAAAAAAGTCAAAATTATGAGATGCTAAGTCATAATAATTCTGAGATACTAAATCATAATAATGAGATGCTAAATTATAATTATGAGATGCTTAATCATAATTATAAGATACTAAATCATAACGAGATAATCATAATTATGATATGCTTATTCATAATTATGAGATGCTTAATCATAATTATGAGATGCTTATTCATAATTATGAGATGCTTAATCATAATTATGAGATGCTTATTCATAATTATGATATGCTTATTCATAATTATGAGATGCTTAATCATAATTATGAGATGCTTAATCATAATTATGATATGCTTATTCATAATTATGAGATGCTTAATCATAATTATAAGATGCTTATTCGTAATTATAAGATACTAAATCATAACGAGATAATCATAATTATGAGATGCTTAATCATAATTATGAGATGCTTAATCATAATTATGATATGCTTATTCATAATTATGATATGCTTATTCATAATTATGAGATGCTTAATCATAATTATAAGATACTAAATCATAACGAGATAATCATAATTATGAGATGCTTAATCATAATTATGAGATGCTTATTCATAATTATGATATGCTTATTCATAATTATGAGATGCTTAATCATAATTATGATATGCTTATTCATAATTATGAGATGCTTAATCATAATTATAAGATGCTTATTCATAATTATAAGATACTAAATCATAATGAGATGCTTAATCATAATTATGAGATGCTTAATCATAATTATGAGATGCTTAATCATAATTATAAGATACTAAATCATAACGAGATAATCATAATTATGAGATGCTTAATCATAATTATGAGATGCTTAATCATAATTATGAGATGCTTAATCATAATTATGAGATGCTTAATCATAACGAGATAATCATAATTATGAGATGCTTAATCATAATTATGAGATGCTTAATCATAATTATAAGATACTAAATCATAACGAGATAATCATAATTATGAGATGCTTAATCATAATTATGAGATGCTTAATCATAATTATAAGATGCTTATTCGTAATTATAAGATACTAAATCATAATGAGATAATCATAATTATGAGATGCTTAATCATAATTTTGAGATGCTTAATCATAATTATAAAATGCTTAATCATAATTATGAGATGCTTAATCATAATTATAAAATGCTTAATCATAATTTTGAGATACTAAATCATAATGATGAAATACTTTTATCTCATAATTTTTACTTTTTATCTAAAAAAATTACTTTTGAATGTCATAACTATAACGTAGTATCTCATAATTTAGATTTTTTTTAATCTCATAATTATGACTTTTATTAGTGCTGTCAGTCAGAATTTTTTTTAAATCAAGATTAATCGCATAATTTTTTGTAGTTAATCATAGATTTTGAAAGGGCTGAAATTTGATCTACGTCTTTTCCTGTCAAAATGCATTTATTTCCATCTTGGGAAAGAAAACAAAACAAAATGTAATAATATGATGCTTTAGGGTGCCTGGGTAGCTCAGCGAATAAAGGCTGACTACCACCCCTGGAGTCCCGAGTTCGAATCCAGGGTGTGTTGAGTGACTCCAGCCAGGTCTCCTAAGCAACTAAATTGGCCCGGAGGGTAGAGTCACATGGGTAACCTCCTTGTGGTCTCTGTAATGTGTGGTTCTCGCTCCCGGTAGGGCGTGTGGTGAGTTTTGTGGATGCCGCAGAGAATAGGGTGAAGCCTCCACACGTGCTATGTCTCCGCGGTAACGCGCTCAACAAGCCACATGAAAAAATGCGCAGATTGAGGGTCTCAGACACAACTGAGATTCATCCTCTGCCACCCGGATTGAGGCGAGTCACTACGCCACCATGAGGACTTATAGCGCATTGGGCATTCCAAATTGGGGAGAGAAAAAAAAATAAAAAAAAAAAAATAAAAAAAAAATATATATATATATATATATATATATATATATATATATATATATATATATATATATATATATATATATCATTTTTTTATTATAATTATATAATGCTTTATTCACATTTTCCAAACAAAGCCTTCCACAGTATAAAGATAGGACTGAACTAAAATATCTCCTATTCAAGTAACATTAAACATGTTCCAAAGTCTAAGTGGGAGTTCGACTAATTGAAAGAACTAATCCCAACATAGGTTGCATATTTATTGCAATGCGCATTAAATCTATTAAAGTCTCCACAATATGAATCTGCCGGTAGACTGTGGCTATCCGCTTTCCTACAGCAATCTTGAAGCCGCGTTCATGATTCGCATCGGGGCATCAACGCCAGTGCCGCTTTGAAATCCACACAAAAACATCTAATTAATTCTGCGTTTTGGTGATAGTTAAGACTTGACGTGCTTCTGCTGTAATTAAAATGAGCCTTACACAGTGGCGGAGCTAGGGGGTGGCCGTGGCCACCATGGACCGAAGCCTGGCCACCCCATTGACCACCCCGCTCGCAACTGCCTCTTTGATCATTTTTTGTCTTAGGCACAATTTAGTTTTTAGAGGTGGAACTGTCTCTGTACAACCGCAACACACAGGATCCTTAACATGTGCGCACACCAAGGTCACCGCACCTCTCTGTCCCAGGTATCACTATACCCCCCCTGACGATATGGAAATGCTGCCTGAAAATTTTTGTGCCACTACAGACTGATCACTGGCCCCTGCCACATCACCCCTGTGAAAAACTCCTGGCTCCGCCCCTGGCCTTACATAGTCTGAAAAATACTTGACTTCTATCACAAGTCTGGGCTTGTTTTGTACATGAAATAGCATTAAGAGGTCCGTCCTCCATCATGTTATCACGGAAGAGCTGTTGTGTGTGTGCAGAGATTCTTTTATTTACTTCGATAACAACCTCCATAGCAGAGAGCGTAATGATTAAGTAGCGTGACAGTACCACCCATAGAATGTCTATGGGACCACCCAGCGCCGTTGAAAAAGAGAGTTGCGACACTATTTGAACTCGCCGCCATGTGGTTCATGAAGCTCTCAATGGTTCCAAACAAATCCGCGCTGTCAGCCTGTTTGAATGGGTTTAAGCGGGACAGACAGCATCAGCAACTATATTTGCAGCAATTTTCTGTAAATATTAATGCATAATCTGCATTGATTACTACATTGACTACATTTATAAAAGCATTTTTTTCTGGGGAGTGATGGAGAGACAGCCTTAATCAGTTTTTCTCTGTTCAGTTTTGGAGGGAAGGGGGATTGCTTCCATAAGGTAGAACACATTTACAGTTTGTATGTATTAATATTATTCTTGTGCTTCTATGGTCATAATTACTCGCATCCTAATGTTATCTCATGTTAAGACATTCACATAAACATGCACAACAAGTGAATATCAATGAATGGAAGCAACTGCTCAATTTAATCCAAGAAAGAAGTTTGGTCAATAGTGCAAAATAAACAAGGCAACCAATTGCATTCAACAAAACATTTTATTATATAATATATCCAGGGAGAGGGTAGATAAGTTTTTCCTTGAATGGGCAGTCTTCATAGAAACTCATTCGACGTCCTACATGGAGAAAAAGATGACAGAAAGCAGGCTAGGAAAGGCATAAAAGTGTTCAAAATAGCCATTGCATTCTTTCTTTCACCACAACAGTAGGAAGAAAAGGAGATCTGGACACTTGGCCAGGAGCGCTCAATTGCCTTCAGTGGATGATGACTGCTCAAAACATCTCCAGACACACATGCAAGAACCACAGAGTCAAATTGTTATCCATACAATGATGGCAAAAACATTCAAACTCCACGCCACAAGTAATGCTTAGTTACTTGAACTTCTGGGTGAGGGCATTCCACTGCCAAAAGCAGAAAGTGTTGGAAGATGTGTTCAGATCTTTTACTTAATTACTAAAGTACTAATACCACACTATGAAAATACTCCATTACAAGTTAAAGTCCTACATTCAAAACCTTACTTAAGTAAAAGTATGTAAGTATTATCAGCAAAATTTACTTAAAGTACCAAAAGTAAAAGTACTTACTCTGCAGAACATTTTTCCCTGTCAGTGTTTTACTATTATATATTATGTTTTTGGATTAATATTACTGTTGCATTAATGTGTATCTTGCATTTTACTGCTGTAGATGTTTATGGTCGAGCTAATTTTAACTACTTTAAATACTGTTGGATAGTTTAATCTACAGCAATGCATCATATTCGATCATCATATGTTTGTAGTGTCACTGTCCTTTGAGAACCACGTATCTAAAAAGTCAAATTTTCATCATCTCAAAAACAGCCCTGTTTTCATCTTTGTGACAATGCATTTTCTAGCTAATCCAAGGGGGGTTTTAAATAGTTTATTTAGCTTAAGAAGTAGGAGAACTATCTCAAACCATAAATTTATCAAAAACATTCAAAATCAACACATTTGGAGATACATGGTTTTCACTGGGCAGGAAGGGTATGAAAAATTGTAAACTGAAAAGTAACTACTGTAGTAACTAAAGCAGTCAGACAAATGTCATGGAGTAAAAAGTACAATATTTGCCTCCGAGATGTAGCGGAGTAAAAGTATAAAGTTGCATTAAATGGAAATACTCAAGTAAAGTACAAGTACCTCAAATTTGTACTTAAGTACAGTACTTAGTGAGTACATTTACTTAGTTACATTCCACCAATGGAAGCAGACCATGTCATAGGCCCAGAGTAGACCGGGTCTTGAGTCGAGTCGAGCCTGTTGCTGCTGGAGAGAACTGGGAGTAGTAAAGAAAGATGAAACTGTTAAGATTAATACATTGAAGGACATAGATTAAATACACATCGAAATCCAATGTTTCCCATAGATTTTAATGAGGTAGAGATTACAAAAGTGAGAGTAAACACCTACAGTTAGGTCCATATGTATTTGGACATTGGCATGATTTCTGTCCAGTACACTGAATCTGAAATTAAATAATGACTATGGACTTCAAGTGCAACTCTCAGCTTAAACGTGTGGGTATTTTCAGATGTATCAAGTGAACCATGTAGTAATTATAGCCATTTGACAGACTGCCAATTTCAGAGGACCAAAAGTTATTGCACAAGTTCCTATAAACCTAAATAAAATGATCATATTTAGTACTTGGTTGCAGATTCTTTTAATTTGATGACCAAATAATACCCTCATACTAAAGCTGAAAGTCTGCATTTTAAACTCCTAATCATTGTTTCATTTCAAATCCAATGTGCTTAAGGATGGAGCCAAAAACAAAAACAAAAATTGTATCATTGTCCAAATACATTGACCAATCTGTATAAATCCCAAACCAACCTGTAGGCTAGCCCAACACCTTAACGTCTCCTTCCTACAATTACAAGGGTTCGGACATTGTGGACATGGGGTGTGTTCCTCACCATTAGGAATCAGGGGTTAATCCCTGGCAACATTTCAGCAGTTCCTTCTACTCGTGACCACTGCTAGGCAACACCATGCATATGTGCCTGGTGACAAGCAATCTCCCTAATAACAAAAGTAACAACACAGAAACAATTCATTATCAGGGGTGCAAACTCATCAGGGGTCCGAGGGTATGGTCCGCCAGGAAGAAACTTTTTTAAATTTCAGCTGTAAAATGTGGATTTTCAGTCGATTTTACCACGAGGATATAGGGGAAAACTTACCCTAGAATTAATGTAAGGCAGGGAAGGGTTAATTGGCACCACTTCTCTGGAAACTGAAGTACTATTCATAACATTGAACTTTTATAGATCGATCTGCCTTGCTTTGGAGAAATTAACTTATGTGGTCAGAGGGAAATTAAATAAATTCAATCAAATATGGGACACCTTTATGCAATTCCTGGAAAGTGATTAGGCTGAAATTAATGAGTGAAATTGATAAATAAAACAACAGCGCCTACATATATATACAGCTGCCAGTTTATCAGGTACACCGTGCTAAAACGAATACAGTCTAACAGTCCTGCAATAAATCCTACATTCATGAGGTTGTAATGTTCAGGCTTTGTTGTGTAGAAGCGTTGATTTAACTCAATGATTAATTTAAAGGATACTATTCCGTGTTTGGAACTATTCAGTAGGAACTATTGGTTGCCCCACGACACGCGTCACTTCCGCATTCTCCGATTACAACAGAAGTGTCGCAACTCTCTTTTTCAGGCGCTGGGACCTCCTAGTTGCCTTTTGCTCTCGACTTGTGTTTTTAACTAATACCCCCTTGTTATTGGCTTTTTGTTGTTCCGTATTGTGTAGGGGACGCTTTTCTTTCATTTACACTGACAATAATTGTATTGTTCCTATTATGTATGTTTCTTATTTCTCCCCTACGAGAGTTTTGTATGTTTTCTTGTCAATAATAAATAAAAATAAAAAAACTCCTAGTTTTGCTATCTTACATGCTAAGGGCGAATACCAATCGAAAGTGATCATCCCTATGCCCTACTCACTACAAAGGACAAAGCTCTTAATGTGGGCTCTCTGAAAAGAGCATGGCATTACAGCTGAATCTAAATTCCTTCACTGCATTATCCAGTATAAGAGTCATCTGGGTCCATATGACTTCTTCCACATGACGCAGTTCTATCCGTCGCCGCATAAACTACGATTCGACGTCATATCAGGCTCGTTTGAGATGAACTATAGCTCTGCGCAGAACCGATCACCGGTGATCAGCGGCAGATTCATGCCGTTTTGAAATCTGTCCGACTTGCTGTGATGTCATGGTGACTTATGCAAAAAAAAAAAAAAAGTCTCGTGAGAGCGAGGCGCGCACAGTTGGAATTTCTAGCTGCGCAAACGGAAAGCATGATGGGAACCGACTTGCTGACGACACAGCTTAATGCTCATTGGCTCAAACTACCGTGATGAAAAACAAATATGGAGCTATAAAATACCCGTTAGCATCCCCAAGCATCTCTATGACTGTGCTCAGACAACGCAGGGTTCCCTGAAAGCGAGCGAAATGGAGGCTGCCATCTTTGCTCATGGACGCTCAGTTCCGGGATTGGGTGTCACGTGACTGATCACTCGTCAATGGGAATAGATAGGAAAAAATATAAATCAATTCCACGCTTTTAAAAGTCCTTTAAAAACAATCCGTCACCGGATGACGATGTGCCATAATGTAATTAAATAATTTAAATTGAAATGGTTCTTTTTTTAAATTATTATTATTATTATTATTATTATATTTCGTCATAAATCACGGCTACTTTTGATTGGCTGTCTATGGAGAAATATTCGTTTTGCCATAGGGTGGTGTAGTTCCAGCGTCTACCAGCAGGGGCTAACAGGGACCTGCTAACCAGCCAATTCCTGACCCCCTGACAAATAACAAAAATGTTTTTTAAAGTTTTAAATATTGTGTCTGGCAATGTAACTTATATTGTTATGGTGACTATGTTTAAATACTTCTTGCTCGTAATAAAATCTCTAATATAATGTTTTATGTGTATAAATTATATGTGAATATTCTCTACACTCTGACAGTGCGGGATATGTGATTTTTATCGTATTTCTGAAATATCTAAAATACGTGTCTTTATTAAGCTAAAAATGGAAGACACGTCTTATGGGGGGAATTAAATAACAGGTACACAGAGTGTCTTTTTCATCATATTTATTTTCATCTTAAAGCAACAATTTAAATTATGTCCACTTTATCATCAACAGCGCATGAACGTGAATCCCGCGATATCTGCCTTTGGTCTCGAAGCGGCTGATCTACTATGAGAAGTGAGAACTATCCGACTTAACAGCAGTTATTTCACTCCTCATCTGACTGCATCCGTATACTGTCGTCTGCTTTCAAAGCGAGGCTTGGCATCTCAAACGAGCCTGTTCTCTCTTCTCCACCGGAGAGGATCACCGACCGCAACAGAGGCAGTCCTAGACTTGTGAGCCACTCGCCAAAATGGTAAGATTGTTTTTTTATTTATTTTTATTTTTATTTTTTATGCCTGTATTAAAAATGACTGAATTGTTATAGTAAACATTTTTCGTACATTTGGGACCGTTGGATTTCTTCAGTCGTTTATATAATCTTATTCTGATGTCATTGACGTAAACCGGCTTATAATATGTCAACCTTGAACTTGAATTACATTCTGAAAATGTAAAGACGTCTCTACGATAAAATAGTTAGGAACGGGAATGACGCACTGAAATATTGGCGCATAGACCTTTTCATTCGAAGGGACATGATAAAGAATAAGTCGCGACTTCCTAAAGTTTGTCTCGTAACAAAATGAATCACTACCGCATGCGGTTTATTCAATCTTTGTTTTTAAGAGTAAGTAAGCCGCGTCATTTTAGGGATATGGCCAGAAAAGGGCGCTCGCGCATGTTGGAATAACATTAGCACGTTATACAGTAAATAGTGTGTGCACGCCCACTGTCCTTTCTATACGCGTATTAAAGTTTCGAGCGCAGAGATGCTGGAGGGCTACTGAAATGCATATACAGACATTATAGTGACGGGACTACTGTGTTATTGTTTTTGAGGGCCGTCAGTCAGTCAAAACAAGCTTGTCGTTGGCTGAGTGCATCGCTGGGCAGCGCCTGTGCTAGAGAGACTGTAGCATAGCGGCTCCCCAGTAACTACGCACTTACATGGGACATGCAGTAACTTGAATGCACTCTCCTGTGTTTTTATTTTTTTTTTTGTTTTTTTTTTATTTTTTTGAGCAATCATAAAGACATTAAATGCAGTTTGACTTATAAGCATAATAGCTATTATTTCCCCTTACTCCGTGTTAATTTTTTTTTAGGTCTTATGGGGGGTCCCTTAACTCTTATGGGGGGTCCGGGACTCAGAAGTTAAATCCATGAGTTCTATTAGGCTGACATTTTACCCGAGGCATACTTTTGTTTTGAAATCACATAGTGTCCTATATACAAACATGATCAGATTTACTCCCCAAACAACACTTGACAAACTCGTCTTTGTCCCTCAGGTGAATTTCACGATAGACCAGATTAGGGAAATTATGGACAAAAAGTCCAACATCAGGAACATGTCTGTGATTGCCCATGTGGACCATGGCAAATCTACTCTCACTGATTCCTTGGTGTGCAAGGCTGGTATTATTGCTTCTGCACGTGCAGGAGAGACCAGATTCACTGACACGAGAAAAGATGAACAGGAAAGGTGTATCACCATAAAGTCAACGTAGGTAGTCCTGTTTTAAATGTAAAATTTTTTTTTTACTCTTCTTATTCCTATTGGACTTATATATGAATATATAGTGTGTGTGTGTGTGTGTGTGTGTGTGTGTGTATATACAGTAAATTAAATATACTGAAATATACTATAAATAATAAATATGAAATATATATATATATATATGTGTGTGTGTGTGTATGTATATATGATGTATAAATATATACTATATAAAGTGTGTGTATATATACAGGTGCATCTCAATAAATTAGAATGTCGTGGAAAAGTTAATTTATTTCAGTAATTCGACTCAAATTGTGAAACTCGTGTATTAAATAAATTCAGTGCACACAAACTGAAGTAGTTTAAGTCTTTGGTTCTTTTAATTGTGATGATTTTGGCTCACATTTAACAAAAACCCACCAATTCACTATCTCAAAAAATTAGAATACATCATAAGACCAATAAAAAAAAAACATTTTTAGTGAATTGTTGGCCTTCTGGAAAGTATGTTCATTTACTGTATATGTACTCAATACTTGGCAGGGGCTCCTTTTGCTTTAATTACTGCCTCAATTCGGCGTGGCATGGAGGTGATCAGTTTGTGGCACTGCTGAGGTGGTATGGAAGCCCAGGTTTCTTTGACAGTGGCCTTCAGCTCATCTGCATTTTTTGGTTTCTTGTTTCTCATTTTCCTCTTGACAATACCCCATAGATTCTCTATGGGGTTCAGGTCTGGTGAGTTTGCTGGCCAGTCAAGCACACCAACACCATGGTCATTTAACCAACTTTTGGTGCTTTTGGCAGTGTGGGCAGGTGCCAAATCCTGCTGGAAAATGAAATCAGCATCTTTAAAAAGCTGGTCAGCAGAAGGAAGCATGAAGTGCTCCAAAATTTCTTGGTAAATGGGTGCAGTGACTTTGGTTTTCAAAAAACACAATGGACCAACACCAGCAGATGACATTGCACCCCAAATCATCACAGACTGTGGAAACTTAACACTGGACTTCAAGCAACTTGGGCTATGAGCTTCTCCACCCTTCCTCCAGACTCTAGGACCTTGGTTTCCAATTGAAATACAAAACTTGCTCTCATCTGAAAAGAGGACTTTGGACCACTAGGCAACAGTCCAGTTCTTCTTCTCCTTAGCCCAGGTAAGACGCCTCTGACGTTGTCTGTGGTTCAGGAGTGGCTTAACAAGAGGAATACGACAACTGTAGCCAAATTCCTTGACACGTCTGTGTGTGGTGGCTCTTGACCCCAGCCTCAGTCCATTCCTTGTGAAGTTCACCCAAATTCTTGAATCGATTTTGCAATCCTCATAAGGCTGCGGTTCTCTCGGTTGGTTGTGCATCTTTTTCTTCCACACTTTTTCCTTCCACTCAACTTTCTGTTAACATGCTTGGATACAGCACTCTGTGAACAGCCAGCTTCTTTGGCAATGAATGTTTGTGGCTTACCCTCCTTGTGAAGGGTGTCAATGATTGTCTTCTGGACAACTGTCAGATCAGCAGTCTTCCCCATGATTGTGTAGCCTAGTGAACCAAACTGAGAGACCATTTTGAAGGCTCAGGAAACCTTTGCAGGTGTTTTGAGTTGATTAGCTGATTGGCATGTCACCATATTCTAATTTTTTGAGAGAGTGAATTGGTGGGTTTTTGTTAAATGTGAGCCAAAATCATCACAATTAAAAGAACCGAAGACTTAAACTACTTCAGTCTGTGTGCATTGAATTTATTTAATACACGAGTTTCACAATTTGAGTCGAATTACTGAAATAAATGAACTTTTCCACGACATTCTAATTTATTGAGATGCACCTGTATATATATATATATATATATATATATATATATATATATATATATATATATGATATATATATATATGTGAATATATGTTGTGTGTGTATATATGTATGTGTATATATATATATATATATATATATATATATACAGTAAATGAAATATGCTGAAATATACTATGAATAATAAATATGAAATATACATATATATATATATATACACTCACCAGCCACTTTATTAGGAACACCTGTACATCTTCTTATTCATGCAATTATATAATCAGCCAATCGCGTGGCAGCAGTGTAATGTATAAAATCATGAAGATATGGGTCAGGAGCTTCAGTTAATGTTCACATCAACCATCAGAATGGGGAAAAAAATGTGATCTCAGTGATTTCGACCGTGGCATGATTGTTGTTGCCAGACAGGCTGGTTTGAGTATTTCTTTAACTGCTGATCTCCTGGGATTTTCACGCGCAACAGTCTCTAGAGTGTAAAGAGAATGGTGCGAGAAACAAAAAAAAGTTCTGTGGGCAAAAACGGCTTTTTAATGACAGAGATCAATGGAGAATGGCCACAACTGGTCCAAGCTGACAGGAAAGTGACCGTAACCCAAATAACCATGCTTTACAACAGTTCTATGCAGAAAAGCATTTCTAAACACACAACATGTTGAACATTTAGGCAGATGGGCTACAGCAGCAGAAGACCCCTCCGTGTACCACTACTGTCATCTTAGAACAGGAAACTGAGGCTGCAGTGGGCACAGGCTTACCAAAACTGGACAGTAGATGATTGGAAAAACATCACCTGGTCTGACAAATCTGGATTTCTGCTGAGGTACACAAATGGTAGGCCCACTGCAGCCTCAGGTCTTCTGCTGCTGTAGCCCATCCACCTCAAGGTTCGCCATGTTGTGCATTCTGAGATGCTATTCTGCTCACTACAATTGTACAGAGTGTTTATCTGAGTTACCATAGCCTTTCTGTCAGCTCCAACCAGTCTGTCCATTCTCTGTTGACCTCTCTCATCAACAAGGTGTTTCAGTCTGCAGAACTGCCATTCACTGGATGTTTTTTGTTTTTTGCACCATTCTCTTTACACTCTAGAGACTGTTGCGTGTGAAAATCCCAGGAGATCAGCAGTTACAGAAATACTCAAACCAGCCCGTCTGGCACCAACAATCATGCCATGGTCTAAATCACTGAGATCACATTTTTTCCCCATTCTGATGGTTGATGTGAACATTAACTGAAGCTCCTGACCCATATCTGCATGATTTTATACATTACACTGCTGCCACACGATTGGCTGATTAGATGATCGCTTGAATAAGTAGATGTACAGGTGCACCTAATAAAGTGGCCAGTGAGTGTAAATAATGAATTTGTCAGCAGAGTAAATAATGCTAAAGTTATAGATTTTCATATTGATATTTAGATTTTACTAAAAGGATAGTTTGTAGATATACCAGCCAATTTACCACAATGGTTTGAAATGTATTTCCCCCCTACAGAGCTATCTCTCTTTATTATGAGCTCCATGAAAATGACTTGGATTTTATTAAGCAATGCAAGGATGGTTCTGGCTTCCTCATAAACCTGATAGACTCACCGGGACACGTTGACTTCTCCTCTGAGGTGACGGCAGCACTTAGAGTTACAGATGGTGCCCTTGTAGTGGTAGACTGTGTATCAGGTAAGGCATCACTTGCATGGCACTTTGTCATTAATAGGTACCTTACTTTTTTGTCAGAATATCACATTAACACTGCTTGTCTCTAATTAAGGCATTCCATACTTCCACAGACTTGTAAAATATGATTTTTCAGGCAGTATTTATCCTCATGCAAATATTTGAGGGCCCACCATACTATTTGTTGTGGCAAATAACCAAACCTGTGGGAAAATAATTTAATGTCTGAACAATTTGTTTTTAAAGAGTTTAAAAATGTGCCTTGTCCAACAGGTGTGTGTGTGCAGACTGAGACAGTCTTGAGACAAGCCATTGCAGAGCGTATCAAGCCTGTCTTAATGATGAACAAGATGGACCGAGCTCTCCTTGAGCTGCAGCTGGAACCCGATGAGCTTTACCAAACTTTCCAGCGGATTGTGGAGAATGTGAATGTCATCATCTCAACCTATGGTGAAGGAGAGCATGGACCAATGGGAAACATTATGGTAATGGTTCACTCAAGCTGGCATCTGAATTTTAATAAGGAAACAAGAAATTTAGTTAACGCTTTACAATAAGGTTCCATTCGTTAACATTAGTTATTACACGGCTGCCTGGAATACTCGATTCTGATTGGTCAATGGCTCCATCTAGCGGTCTGATATTTCTCTGTAATCACCGCACATGGACGTATCAAACTGCTCATCCGGGTATCTGAGCCATCCTTCCTTCTTCTTGTATCACTCTGCGATTTCTACAAGCTAATAAAATAAACTCAAATCAACTTTTTAGCAAGTAGTCTTGTAATAAGATGCATACTAAGTAGTCAGACGTTCATAAATTATAAAATAAACAAACAAACTCCTAAGCAAACAGGAGGTGGAATTTGGTGTTTTTAAGTAATCTTAACAAATGGAACCTTGGAACTACAGTTTAGACTGAAAAGTGAACTTTGAGTAGAGCATTTGTTTTGTGTATCTGTTTCTTTCTCCTTTAGGTGGATCCTGTGGTTGGGACTGTAGGATTTGGTTCAGGCCTCCATGGCTGGGCTTTTACTCTGAAACAGTTTGCAGAGATGTATGTTGCCAAGTTTGCTGCTAAAGGTGATCAAAATAAAGCAGACCTCACTCCAGCAGAACGTGCCAAGAAAGTGGAAGAGATGATGAAAAAGCTTTGGGGAGATAAGTAAGCATTTTGTTTTATAAATAAGGACATTTGAGCACAGTGAAAGTATGACTTACTCATATGATATCCCTTATATATCTGTGTGTATGAACTGTATGTATTCTCCTTTTAATTCAAGGCCTTCTTTTCCAGGTACTTTGATCCTTCCTGTGGAAAATTCAGCAAATCAGCAACCAATGCAGATGGCAATAAGCTGCCTCGCACTTTCTCCCAACTTGTCTTGGATCCAATCTTTAAGGTGTGCGTTTAAATCAATTCCTTCTTGTTAATACCTGATTCTCCTTTTGGTATTAACGTTCATCAATCAATCTCCAATTTGAACTCTTTACACAGGTTTTTGATGCCATTATGAATTTCAAGAAAGAAGAGACCCAGAAATTGATTGAAAAACTTGACGTAAAGCTTGATGCGGAGGACAAAGAAAAAGAAGGAAAAGCTCTACTTAAGGTAAAAGTAATGATGAAAGTAAATTTTCAGTGAATAATCAAACCCTAAGAGGTAATAATTAATGAAAGTCCATACTGGTCTAATTTATGCATGGTTGTACCATGTTTCCAGGCTGTTATGCGCCGTTGGTTACCTGCAGGTGAAGCTTTACTCCAGATGATTACCATCCATCTTCCTTCTCCCGTCACAGCCCAGAGGTACCGCTGTGAACTGCTATATGAGGGTCCTGGTGATGATGAGGCTGCCATGGGTTAGTCACAACATTGCAAGAGGTTTTACACTTCAAGGAGCTTTACCTTGTTGGCAACCTTTATGTCAACTTCCTCCTTTGACTTTCCAGGGATAAAGAATTGCGATCCTAAAGCTCCTCTTATGATGTATATCTCCAAGATGGTGCCAAGCACTGACAAGGGTAGATTCTATGCCTTTGGTCGTGTCTTCTCTGGTGTTGTTGCTACTGGGCAGAAGGTGCGCATCATGGGCCCGAACTTCACACCAGGAAAGAAAGAGGACTTGTACTTGAAGCCAATCCAAAGGTTTGTGTCCATAGGTTACACACATAATGCATCCTCATTGATCATCAGAGATTTGATTAAATTGTCATGTCCTCCTCAGAACTATCCTGATGATGGGTCGCTATGTAGAGCCCATTGAAGATGTGCCATGTGGGAACATTGTTGGTTTGGTTGGGGTCGATCAGTTCCTGGTTAAGACCGGAACCATCACCACCTTTGAAAATGCTCACAACATGCGTGTTATGAAGTTCAGCGTTAGTCCTGTGGTGAGAGTTGCTGTGGAGGCCAAAAACCCAGCTGATCTGCCAAAGTTGGTGGAGGGCCTCAAACGTCTGGCTAAGTCTGATCCCATGGTTCAGGTAAGCATATTAGATCTATTTAAGGGATAGTTAACCCACAAATGAAAATTCTCTCATCATTTACTTACTCTCATGCCATTCCAGATGTGTATGACTTTCTTTCTTCAGCAGAACACAAACAAAGATTTTTAGAAGGATATCTCAGCTCTGTGGGTCCTCACAATGCAAGTAAATGGTGACCAGACCTTTCAAACTCCAAAAATCACATAAAGGCAGCATAACAGTAATCCATACGACTCCATTGGTTAAATCTGTCTTCAGAAGCAATATGATGTGTGGGTGAGAAACAATTTAAGTCCTTTTGTACTCTAAATCTCCACTTTCACATTCTGAAAAACTATTAAATTATTGATCTTTTTCACCCAAAGTTGCTTCAGAAGACAAATACTAAACCACTGGAGTCATATGGATTACTTTTATGCTCCCTTTATGTGATTTTTGGAGCTTCAAATTTCTGGCCACCATTCACTTGCATTGTATGGGCCTACAGAGCTGAGATATTCTTCTAAAAATCTTAGTTTGTGTTCAGAAAAAGAAAGAAAGTCATACACATCTGGGAAGGTATGAAAGTGAGTAAATGATGAGAGAATTTTCATTTTTAGGTGAACTATGCCTTTAAGGTTCAAACAAAATATAAATTCAAAAGCTGCAGAAATCTGGCTCACTCAAATTACTTATTACATAAAATTGATATACTAGATCTTTGATCTTTCTGATAACAGAGATACACATTTATTTTCTAATACTACAAACAGTGTGAGATCATGATGAAATTGATATCTGCATTTTGCCAGTGTATCATTGAAGAGTCTGGCGAGCACATAGTGGCGGGTGCTGGAGAGCTGCATCTGGAGATTTGCCTGAAAGACCTTGAGGAAGATCATGCTTGCATCCCTCTGAAGGTAACACTTAGATGACTCATAAACACTGATGAGTGTGCAGATATTTTTTTGTGTGTTCCTTACTTTCATTTTTGGTAACAGCTTCAAGTCTTTTTTTTTTTTTTTTTTAAAGAAATCAGACCCAGTTGTGTCATATCGTGAAACAGTTAGTGCTGAATCAGACCAGGTTTGCTTGTCCAAGTCGCCCAACAAGCACAATCGGCTGTACATGAAGGCTCGTCCTTTCCCAGATGGCTTGGCTGAGGACATTGATAAGGGTGATGTGACCTCTCGGCAGGAGGTTAAACAGAGAGCTCGCTACCTGACTGAAAAATATGAATGGGAGGTTGCGGAGGCCCGTAAGATATGGTGCTTTGGACCAGATGGCACAGGGCCCAACATTCTTGTGGATGTCACAAAGGGAGTTCAATATTTGAATGAGATAAAGGACAGCGTAGTGGCTGGTTTCCAGTGGGCAACCAAAGAAGTGAGTGACAACTAATTAATGTATTATATATTCATCGATACTGCTACATACAGAAGTTCAGTTTAGATTATGATAAAATTTCAATATGACATTTTTAAGATACTCTTTTTGTTACCTTACTAGGGTGCTCTCTGTGAAGAGAATATGCGAGCAACCCGATTTGACATTCATGACGTCACCCTTCATGCTGATGCCATCCACAGAGGTGGTGGTCAGGTCATTCCTACAGCCCGTAGGGTTCTGTATGCTTCTGTGCTTACTGCTCAGCCGAGACTCATGGAGCCCATTTACCTGGTTGAGATTCAGGTACATATGGTGGATTCTTTCTAATACAAACGAGAAATCAGTCTAAATCTCGATGACACTAAAATATTTGCTTTTTTCCCTCCAGTGCCCAGAGCAGGTTGTTGGTGGCATCTACGGTGTGCTGAACAGAAAAAGAGGCCATGTCTTTGAGGAGTCCCAAGTGGCAAGGACACCTATATTTGTTGTTAAGGCATACCTGCCTGTAAATGAATCATTTGGTGAGCTGCTTTCAAACTTGAAGCAACTTGGTTTCTTTTTTTTTTTATTAGTTCAAAATGATAGCACTAGGATAACAAAGATTTGTCATTTTTGTTACCAACAATAATTGGTAAACTTAAAACAAAAGTTGTTGTTGCAGTTAAACAGAACGGCAGAATATAAACATGTAATGCATTTATCAGCTATCTTTGATTTTTTTGCATTTGTTTCTGTACAGGTTTCACAGCAGACCTGCGGTCTAACACAGGAGGACAGGCCTTCCCTCAGTGTGTGTTTGACCACTGGCAGATTTTGCCAGGTGACCCCTATGATGTAAACAGCAAACCTAGCCAGGTTGTTGCAGAGACCCGTAAGCGCAAAGGTCTAAAGGAGGGCATCCCAGCATTGGACAACTTCTTGGACAAACTATAAATGACTATGGATTGTAAAAATGGTGATTAAAGCTATCATCTTACAATGTTTAAAAAAAAAAAACTCCAAAGTAATGATTCTGAAGTGTATGGAATAAGGTTTACACTGAAAACCTTAATCTTAATTTAAAATGTCAAAGCTGAACAATCTTGCAGCCAATAAAATCTGACCTTGCTAAACTTGTGTGCATTAATCCATACATGATGCAGAAAATACAGCCAATACAGTGAAACACCACAAAAGTCTGAACTTAATCATTTAAAATGTAAAAATAGGTATTTTCAAATGAACATGAAATAATTATAGAATAACTGTGGATTGGTTTACATGTATTCGGAGATCCATGTATTATTCATGCCCTCCTTTTGGCAAAGAATTCATGATACTCAAAAACTTAAGTCTCTGTGCCATCATCAATAGAGATGCAATCATTATAAAACTCAGCCCTGACTGGCAGAAAAAACAATGCAATGTATCAACATTTACAGCATAATCAGTGTTGGGTTTTAGACTCAAAATAGTACATACAATTTACACAACAGGGGAACTGCTACTTGTGTAATAGAACTAACAATTCACATGCCTTCAGAGTTTCTTGAAATTACACAGTTCATAGTGTATGGCTCATATCCAGTAAGACTATATGTGAGATGAATTCAAACTGCTACTCATGTCTATAAAATAAATAACCATTAGCAATAAAAGACTTGCAAAATAAGTTAGATTTGTGTATTGTATTGATCCTGTTACATATATAAATGTTTGCTTGGCTTAATTTTCATTTGACCTATAGCTGCATGTCTTGTTAGCAGACCAAGAACCATTAAAATTAGAGTTTTAATGCAGGTCATGTTGCAGTTCGAGGCAAATATGTTAGACATCTTTGAGATAAAAACAACTTCAACATAAAATTACAAATTCAAAATAGGTTTACTGCATCAGCAACCAAGAATATGATGGCTCATGGTAAAATAATTCAAACAATTTAAAACCACAATCTTTAAAAACAGACAAGTGTTGCAATCTGACATTTGTCTTGATAACAGACGAGTAAACATTTTACAATATACAACAGACAGTTTTTATTGCTGCAACTGAAGTCTGAAATTGTAACAAACAAAAAAATAATTGCACTGCTGAAATTCAAAAGGACAACAAACTGAGCTGCCGCTGAAATTGTTTTCGCTTCAACCGCAGAACCGCTGATGGTTTGACGTGTCTGAAATTTCCAGTCCACTTTTTTTCTTTTTTTTTGTAGTTTACTTTGCTCCTCCCATCAAAAAGTTAATGGATGAGAGTCATTATAGTATAACTTAAGTTTCCCCAATTTGAGGGAAAAATAGCTAGAGTCAGGGTTGCATTTGCTAACCCAGCCACAGAACTCACAGGAAATATGATCTCGCTTCATTGCAGTCCTCCTAGGTCCATGTCAAAATATAATTCTTAAATTCCATAGTCCAACATAAAAATGTTTTAGCTTAGCTAATCTGACTTAGAGTGTGGTTGGTTTAGTGACTGGCTAAATTCTGGCCAATAAAGATGAACCATGATTCAGTCTAGTGAGATAATGTCTGACAGGCCTGAGGATCCTCCGGTGATGACACCAGTCTCGTGACTAGAGCTGCTGCTATGGGTTCCCGTCTCTACTGAGTACTGAGCTGATGAGGATACCAGGCCAATGCTGGTGGTGGCACTCTGAAGGCTGCTGGAGAGGCTGTCTAAAAATATGGGGGCTCTGTAATGCTGCTAATAAGACAAGAAAGCAAATTAGCTGTAATATCTTAGAAACAAAATCTGTGTACGCCAGAAAACATAGCTGAATAACAGACAATTAAAACGTAAAACCAAAGCAGTCTTATTAAGAATATTTCACACATACCTGGGGGTCCCCTTGAATCAGCGAAAATAAATCAAGACCTTTGGGAAACACACAAATAGCATGAGAATCTTCAGCATTCCTGTTGAGTATGACTGAATGCATATTTGATTGGATGAAGGATTATATATACATACTTTGCATATCTGTGGGAATAGTGGATAAGGTTGAATGGTGAAATGGAACAGAGTAGTCTGCTATTGAGGAGGTCAGGTATGAGGTGTCCAGTGTCTGGACATTTGGCACACGAACAGTTGATGGCTGATACGTCAAAACCCTAAGAGAGAAACAACAGATAGAATGGTGATTTGCATGCTGATGTCATATGGAGGTTCCACTGCGATCAAACGATGGATTTTGAGAAACATTTTGATCACGTTATTCATTAAAAAATGTACAACTATATTAGAACACAGTATGGTTAAAAGTTCAGTGTTTTGAAGTCACAAAATAGCATGCCTTACAAATCAGTTTCATACTTCTGAAACAGGTGCATGTAAAACACATGGTCTGATTTGTAGTGAATCATTGAGCACAAACCCTTTGCTGTGCATCTCTTCAGCTTTAGACATGTAGACACAGCGCTTTTTCAGAGGAGGATCGCTGTCCTCGTCATCATCAGACGAGCTCTCTAGCGTCAGATCAATCACGTCTGCTTTTTTTGTACTGCTGGGTTCTATGGGTGGCACCACTGCACTCTGTCGCACTGGGACAGCACCTGACAGGTCACAGCAAGACATCACTTTGTGGGTTAAGGAATAATTTTCAAACATGGAAAACATATTTACAACCAACTTAAACAAGGTACAAGTTAATACAATCTACTTCAGGTTAATCAATGTTTTCTCACTTCTCAATAGGGCTGGGTATTGATACAGATTTCCCAATTCGATTCCAATTCACAAGCTCTCAATTCGATTCCGATCTTGATTCATATGGGTACATTTCTGTTACAATGTCCAGTTTTTAATCAAATTGGTCACATTTTAGCTTCTGAAAAATGTTCAAATTCAGACTATTCCATCAATTAATGTCTTGAAATTACATATATTATGTTGCATATATCTATTTTTTATAAATTTTTATTGTTTACTTGCATAATTTGTAGTGGTCGACCAATATGGGTTTTTTAATGTCTGACCGATGCCGATATCCAGAGAGTAGGGTGGCCGATAAGCAGATACAATGCCGATATGGCACACAATTTAATATAGTAAATAAACATAAAATTGCTAAAAATTAATAAACTCTTATTTAGCACTTTATTTACTCGATTTCACACAAAACTTTAACTTTATAAAAAAAAATAAAAAATTAAATGGTACATAGCAGTTTCTTCGATTTCTGTTTAGTCATCAAATTTTTGTAATTATTTGCACATAAAGTTGTTAATATATTAGGAAGGAGGAAATAACAGTATACACACAGTAGCCCAGCAACCATGGATGGCATGTGCACATTAGTAATCGCATTTTCTCACAAAAGGCCAAATCAAACTAATTGTACATACAGTGCACAGTAAATATGACATTAACTCATAGCACACGTAAAGCACTTTTACTTTGAAGTTGCACATACGTGCATGTGCGGATCCAGCAAACAGCAATCTCCAGACAGTTTAAACGGCCTGGTGCACCGGCTTGAATTGTCACGGACTGACTGTCATGATTTGTGAATCAGAGGAACTTTTGATCCTGAGGTTTTGTTTCTGGCTAATAGAGTACACGCTACAAAGGAAGATATTATTATATGAGTGCTTGACGGTAAGAAAAGGCTGGATTTTTGCGAGGTTCGTGAATTACATCTGTTTCAACGAGACATCTGCGTATTTGCAGACAGTACATGATAGAAACATGATATTTACCTATTTATCATTAGAAAGATAAAAGTCACAGGGAACTTTTGAAAAGAGACTGATAGAATACGTGCTTTAGTGGAAGAAATAAGCGTTCACAGGATGCTGGATTTGCTCAAGTTTTGTGAGGTTTGTTTATTACATATGTTTAAACGAGGTATCCGCATATTTGCAGACAGTATATATTAGTTTTATTGATATTTGGCTTTTTATCATTAGACATGACAGTTAAAGTTACAGGGAACTGTTGAGGAGGGAGAGTGAAACACACAAGCACTTTAACACTGAGCTCATACGTGTCTTTCGTGGCTCTGATATGCAGACCGTTTAAATGAGACTGTGTTGCACACTGGTCTATTATTGTAGTAGCACCATGGCACATAACAAAAAAAAGGACTGTGATTGCTTGTTTAATGTCTCGGATGCTTCGCATACAATCCTTAAGAAACAAATCTGCCTCTGCAATACATATCATTCAACCACTAATACTCTGTACTATTTACAAGTATTTACATTGATATGTAGAACACGTTCTTAATTGGTAATGTATATTTAAGACAAGTGACATCAGCCAGTAAGCGCATATAACGAGAGAAGACGTGGGTAATTTCTTTAGCGCATCCATGTGTGATTAGAATTAAAAGTTGTTGTTTTTTTTTAATTTAATTTTTAAAAAACTGACTGTAAAAAACAGAAAAGGTATTAAGAGACATTATTCAATGACATGGATCTGTGGATCGTCTTTGGGCACACAGAACAAGTTAAACCAAACTTTTACTCCCAACACGCAGATCTCGGTGCTAATAATTTCTCCACTATACTATTCCATGACTGGTGAGTGAAATTTGAACATTTACCAGCTAGTGGCTAATCATAGTCATTTTAATCACATAGCGCGAGATTTGGTTGCACATGCAAGTGATTATTTAGAGGGTTGCCACATAAAGTGAAAGCTCGATCTTGGGATTTAAGAATCAATATCAAGTTCCTTCAAACGAAGATCACACTGCTTTGGAAAATCGGTATTTTTACTCTGAATTGTAATTAACTTATACTTACAATCAATTTTTGGGATACATGAAGATGACACTTTCAATGTCTCCTTCTTTGGTCTCATTGGACACCATGTCCCATCCTCTTGAAATTTGATTTCATCTACATCTGTACAATCGTTGAGAATTTCCATGAAGAGCCTGAACAGTAGAGTGTGCCTTGTTTACTATATGTATATTATACTGTCTACAAAGTAAGATTCAATTCAAGAATTTACCATGGTTAAAGTGAACAGAGTGTTTCTTACCACCTCTGCCATAGCAGACTTACCCATCTATAATCAGACTCTCGTATGTGGCCTTTTTGTCACAGACGGGACAGATCCAGGTAGGCTTCTTCTCATTCATTTGCAGGTAAAGAGCAGCGTCAAAGCACTGCAGGTGAGAACAGGTGACAGCTCGACAGGGTACTGTAAGGCGCATCTTGCCAAGCTATGCCAAAGAGGAGAGTTTAGTCACACAAATCTCAGAATTTGTGTCTACAATGCTGTTTAAACTAAGTAATGTGTCAACAATCTTTTGTTGCAGTAACTTACTGGACACATGAGTGAGACTCGCAAACTTGTTGTGGCAATTTCACTGTCAGGGTCTGCCGTGAGTTTTTCTTTAACTGTTGCAAAAGGAAAGAGGGGGTGGATTTAGCAAATTATTCCAATTATTCTGCCCATTAATTGAATCAAAACAATTTGAAGAGGTACTTATTGAAATTGGAGTGGGGGGGGGGGGGGGGGTGATGATGATGAATCCTTACTTAATGCTCTGGAGTGGTCAGGGTTTCTGATCCCCTTCATTCTTAACCTCTGCAGTAACAACGGGGAGGTCAGCTGCCGTACCAAGTAAACAGACATGGAGTATGTCTGCAGAAAATGAGAGGGTAGTACATATAAATCCTTAGTATATAAGCAATACAAGTAAATAAGACATTTAAGCTAGAATGCTGAAGCTGATATTGCAGAGTATGTGAAACTATAAGGTTAAAATAGCAGGTGCAGTCTCACAAGTTCACCAACCTTCCCTATTTCAGGTGCCCACGTAACTGATATCTGATTGGGTACAGCAGATGACAACCTGACCAGAGATGTGATGTTCAGTGGTCTGCCTGGTCTTTTCTGCTCCACACCATTCTTAGGAGGTGGTGCATAGCCCTGCATCACAACCATATCACATCAACAATTTCATATGTGTACTATTAAAATTACAGCAGGACTACACTTCTAATGTCTTGCTATTCAAACTAATGTCTGTTACATACATGCAATGTACAAAACATGTATTAATTAGAATTTGAACTGTTTAGGGTTCGAAAAAAACCCAAAAATGTTTACAGAAATCTTAGAGTAGTTTTATTACAATAGAACTACATACAGGGAGAGGGAACAGCTTCCCATTGACTTTGATGCACAGGCTGTTTGGATAATTGTCCTCTTGTGGACAGCTGGTCTCTGCTAGACAAAACCTAGTATCAAAACAAAAAACAGAAGCCACTTTGATGAAACTAAGAGACTATAACTCAGACAAAGGGGACAACTTTGTACATACTGCTGATTAAGGTAACAGTTATAGTTGTTTCTTACCGTAGTTGAATTTGAACCATGTAGTCCCTTCTGCCACCTGGAAGAAAGTCCCTAGGTAAGAGCAAAAGCAAATGGTAAAAACAATGAAGAATCAAATTACAGACAAGGACCACAAGACAATTCATATTATTTAGTAGGGCTGGGAATTGCCACAGACCTCCCGATTTGATATTACAACAATATTTCCTTGCCGATTCGATATGTATTGCGATATTGCAATTTAGTGAGTATTGCAATTTGATGTTTTGATATAAAAACTTTTTCTCAGAAAGAAATGCTTATTGAAGAACAGTTGTGTCTGAAACGACAATTGTTTTTACTCTGTAATATATAATTTGCAGGTAAAACGTAGGGATGTGCAAAACTATCAATTTAAAACTACCAGTGGACCAGTTGGTGTGTTGTCTGAGCTAGGAGACTAGTTAGTGCAAAGGAACCCATGAATAAGGATGCATTACGTCCATTTGTATTCAACAAATAAATATATACTATATATTATTTTAACAAACGAATTTTTGTTATATTAGAATATAAAATATAACATTAATTACCATAGGCTAAAGAGTAAACTTGTTCAAGAACCATTTCAGGGGCTGTACTGAATTATGGCACACGTGACAATTCACCTGTAATCCCAATGTCGTTGCATGTTATTTGCATATGCATCCTGAGTCTGAGATCCTATGCAGTGTTCTCATAGACCTAGTTTCCATCCACTTTTAGCGCTGTTTTTTTATCGAAAAAGTGAAAACGTAAAAAAAATGTTCTTCTGCCTGTTTCCATTCATATGGCCTTTTATTGATAAAAATGGTGTGCGTGATGACGTCATGCTTAAAAAAACACTTTGTCGCATAAGTTCTGGTTTATCGCAAAATAAATCTGCCCTTAAGCCGTTTCTATACAGACATGTGTACATCGCTAATTGTGCACCTTTCACCTGAAGTTTTGGTAAAATGGGAGAGTATTGAGACAATTCATTGAAATTAGCCAGCTTACTGTCATTTTAATTTCACAAATAAATGCAATCAGAAGACGGAAATGCAATCAAAAGGGAACAGTTGCCCTTCTGATAGGACTGTAAAACTGGACCTGATGTTGCGCATATCGCAGGTTGCCACCAGTTCCGACCCAAAAGCGAATCGTCATGATCCTGTTCAAGCTGGCAACCTGCACCAAGTAAACTTTCGTTCTTAGTATAAGGACCATCCATCGATGTGTATATGCTGTGTGCACAGCTATTAAAGAAACACTGATGCGGTGTAATATCAGGGTTTACACATATGATACATTCCTGATATTCAATAGGCTATTTTGAACAATCATCTAAAGCATTGCCATCACAACTGCATTATGTCCCGTAACTTTTAACAACCAACTGAACTTTGATTATCATCTAAAATT
Source organism: Myxocyprinus asiaticus (assembly GCF_019703515.2). Classification (NCBI taxonomy): domain Eukaryota; kingdom Metazoa; phylum Chordata; class Actinopteri; order Cypriniformes; family Catostomidae; genus Myxocyprinus; species Myxocyprinus asiaticus. The sequence continues at coordinate 36,414,940 of NC_059346.1, read as the reverse complement.
AATTTGTGTCATAATACAATTGACATTTTCTGAAGAAGCTCAGCAAATGTGATCCGAGGTAAAGAGGGTTAGATTTAAAATATTTAAAAGATTTAAAATGTTCAAAAGCTCGTTTTCTGAAAGTGAACTCGACATTGGACAAATAATTCTGATCGTTTATAGTCTTGAAAAAAGTGTAGAAAATTCTGAGAATGTCATACAGCCGACTTTCTTCATCCACAGATCAGGGTAAAGCTAATTTAAGTTTGTGTACAGAAAAGGCAAGTGTATAGGCCTAACAATTATTTTTTCATTTGGTAATTTATTTTTGTAATTTAATGCTTTATTCATTTGGTAATTTATTTTATTTAATACAGGGAATTTTGCAGGCATTTTTTCAAAAGCTAAACAATAATTTACTAGAATTGGGCTGTTAGTGTTCCAAAGAAGTTTTTCTCCTAGTATTGTATATTTATTTTTAATTTATAATATCTTGTGCATAGAAATATGTTTTTTGTATTGTGGGCTAATTCCATGACTGCCGTCTATTATTTTGAATGGTGTGGAAAAGCAACTTTAATAAATAAACGGATGGCTACCGTGATTAATCGCAAAGAGTGGCCATTCATTTGTTCTCCGTGCACTTGTCAATGACAGGTGCATGAGAGATATACGTTTTGGCACTCCTGGAAGTGTCATGACGCAGATGTGTATGCAGCATCAGATCTGTGTAGGTATGCTGTTAAGACCAATCCATAACAGTGCGAGTAGTGCTTCACGTACAATAAATTGGCTTTCAAGGATGTATACCTTATCGTCATGATTAACACAGGCTAACGATTGGGGTAAATTCTGTCATGTGACACTACATTTTTACGTTAATGCCAATTTTCTCGACAAAGTATTTCCAAACCATTTGAAGTATCGACATAGTTTATGCACAACAGTTAAACGGAAAAATATTGTGTCGACACAAATTTTAGCGATAATTTGTGTTTCCATCAGCTATATTGGTTAACTTTTTGATGCGCTACACTTTGTCACAAAAAAAACCCTTGGATGGAAATGTACACATGGACAACACTACTCTGTCAGTCATCTGGGAGCAGTTTGTAAGAGGAAAAAAGCATTTGCGCCAAAGCGTAAATGAACTTCTGAACAAAAAAGCAAATCAGACACACATCGGCGGGATTTCTTTCGTCTGTTCTTCAAAATATAATCAGGTGTGTTTCATCAAGCACACATCTTTGTGTCTAGCAGCATTTCTTGTTGACAGTGGCGGGTAAATGTGCAAAATTACCCACCACTGCGCATGAATACACTGCTGTTACGGGAGTAGAATAGAAGCGAAACGGCGAGATTTGTCAGTGGAATATGAGTTGTGTGGCGCACTGCTACCAGGTCCTTGAATAACGTGTAACGTGCGAGTAAGGGCAGCCGGTGGAGTTTCTGGTGCCCCCCTAGGGAGTTGGTGCCCTACGCAGACTGTGTAATATGCGAATAGGGAACGGCGGTACTGCTAAGACAGCCTGATCGCAAATACAAAACATTACAGATGTTGAGAATGAACACGATTGGGGGAGATAGCCTACAGTAATAATTAGCTACTACATGCAAAGATTAATTGTGGAAATAAAAAGACTTGTGGCCTGAAAAATGACAACGTCTGTATAGGCTGATATTATATCGTTCTTGCAAATTTCCTATGGATACTGCACAAACATGACATAGATTTCTATAATTGTATCCAATTGTATCTGCTGATTTGCATTAAAATGCCCCATAAACAGGGGTTAAATATTCTAATAGTTAATCCTTTCAGTTTCTTGTATTCTCTCATGTGGTTTTTGTTTGATCCATTGGACACATTCCATCTCTATTTTGAGAGTGTATGTGTTCAAAAATATTTCAAGTTCATTATACTTCGCTCTAGTCAGTTGCGGACCCTGGCAGAGTATACGAGATCGGCACGAGACCGCGTGCACCCGCATAGACACGCGTTCCGTCTCTGTATCGCGCCGTGGTCCGATCTCTGTTTCATTGAAATCGCGTAATATGGAATCAACTGCTCACCCTTTTATTAGATCCACTGATGTGCAGTAGCGATTTTGCTTAGTTTATTAAAAAGCTGTAGCCTAAACATGAAGGGGATTTGAATCGCATCCAAAGCGACATCAACATAGAAAAAATATCATAACTTGAGATCAAAAGATCACGACTAACACATTGTAAAATGTTTCACTATTATTATTTGTATATTTATGTATGTACTCCATTTTTGTTGATTCAGCATTTATTTTTATTTTCTGTGTGACAAAAACTTTACTAGCAAATCTACAGTGGGATTTACTAGTGAAAATGCTTCTTCACACCACAGTGAAGATTTTTAAACTAATGCAAATGTTTTCATTAAATGATCAGAATAACAATTTGAGCCAAGTTAGGTGTTTGTTTCTACCATTAAGAACAATGTGTATTTATTTGTAAATTCTAACATTAGATATAAGTTTAGCATGTTCTATGAGATGACCCTCAACCAAGAGCAAGAAGGTAACTTGTCCCAGCTATCATCTGATTTTTATAAAATGCATAAAATACATTTGACATTCTTAATCAAGTTTTTTGTCATCTAATGTATAAACACTAAACCAAATATTCCATGTAATTATGTATTTTCACAAGTTATATAATGACATGCATAATGACAGACAAATCTAAAACAGAATCCCAGTAAAAAAAAAAAAAAAAAAACAAACAAAAAAAAAAACTATGAATTACATATAATACAGGACTACTAGTAAATCCATATTTAGACACCAATGTATTTAGACACCCGATTTAGGGTTCTCCCACCTCCGAAATCCCAAGTGGTGTGAATCTTAACTAAAGAAGTTTACAGTCATTTGAAGTAAATTTATAAAAAGTAAAATAGTAATTAAAGTTGTAAAGAAAATGCATGATAAAAGTAAAAGAAAAAAAAATTTAAAGAGCAATCATTTCTTTATTTTCATTTTGTAAGCTCTGTATTTCATTCGGTGAATAATGCTTTCATATCGCAGAAGTGTTACACTTTTCTCCAAGTGTTTTCAGCTTATTTATTAAATATTTTTATATAAAATGAAAAAAATAAATAAAAAATAAACACTGAAAGAGCTTGAGTAGAGTGACAACTGGGCACAAATGTTGAGTTGAGTACAGATTCACAACAAATGAATTACACTTAAGCAAAGCATTAAAGTATTGCTAATAATTTTCTTCATACGCTTGCAACTTGATTTACACACGTTCACAAATCTCACTCTGCGCATGCAAATCATTTAGACAAATTTTTACCTTCATAAATAATAATAATAATATTGGTCAACAACATAGACTGAAACGTGGCACAATGTGAAATTTAGCATTATGTTATGAATGATTTAAAACCATATTTTTTTTTTAATTGGACTATTGTCAAGTTCCAAATAAAGAGAAAATTAAATAAAAGGAATTATTTGGAAGCATTTAATTCACTGACTGGATTATCCAAAAATAGGCAGTACAATATGGTTATTTAATATTAAAAAAATGTCTCTAGATTTTCCACCAAATAAAAATTCTATATCGTGATCTATATAGTTATCGTGATATAAAATTACTCATATCGTGAAATAAGATTTTGGTCATATCGCCCACCCCTATTATTTAGCTATATTAAGTTCTTACCGAGAAATGCAAACTTCTCTCACTTGCTGTGGAGTCAAAGCAAATATAAAGTATTTCTCCTGGTGAAACCGCTGAACAGTACTGGCCCCTTTAAAACACAAAACAGTCATGAGAGGTGTAAGGTTTTGTTTTAAATCTAAAATACAAGCAAAGTGGAAATAATTTACAACCTAGCCGATGGGCTATCGGTACTTCAACTACAAAACAGTTTGAACAAAAACCCTCATATCCCTAAATAGGTAGGGTGCTACTCAAAACCCTAAAACTGTGCTTCATCACCAAAAGCTTTAAGGGATAGTTCACCCAAAAATGAAAATTCCCTCATCATTTACTCACCCTCATGCCATCCAAAATATGTATACATTTATTTCTTCTACATACCACAATCAAAGATTTTAAAAAGAATATCTCAGTTCTGCAGGCCAATACAAAGCAAGTGATTGGGGTCCAAAACTTTAAAGCTCCAAAAAGCACATAAAGGCAGCATAAAAGTAATCCATCCATAAAGCGATCCAATCGATTTTGGGTGAGAACAGACAAAAATAGAACTCATTTTTACAATACATCTTGACATCTGCAGTTTGCTTGGCAATCATGATTTCAAGCTCGATTACTCTAGCGCCATCTAACGCTCTGCACATGCGTCAAGCACTATGAAGGGTAATCAAGCTTGAAATCATGATCGTGCCTAGAGACTGTAATGGCAAGGTGTACAGTGAAAAAGGAGTTACATTTTAGTCTGTTCTCAACCAAAGTTGATAGGATCGGTTTTATGCTGCTTTTATGTTGCTTTTTTGAGCTTAGAAGTTTTGGACCTCTTTCACGTACATTGTACGGACCTACAGAGCTGAAATATTCTCCTTAAAATCTTTGTGTTCAGCAGAAGAAAGTCCTACACATCTGGGATGGCATAAAAGTGAGTAAATGATGAGAGAATTTTCATTTTTGGGTGTCTTCAATAGAGAAATAAGTGAAATGAAGTCCAGATGTTAATTTTGCCATGCAAGAATTAGCCTACTTCGTAAGAAATCAAGCATTTTGTAGAGAATTACCTAAACTTGATGGTTTGATCAAGACGTCCAGCACATCATAAAAAGGGAGGGATTTCATCTGAACGTCCGGGTGGACGGGGGCCATAAGTGGCGTGGGCTGCTGCATATTCATCATGGGCTTTGATTCATAACAAACAGGTGAATCACAGCTTGACAGGTGCTGCAGCACCAGGTCAGAATGGCCAGTTTGTAGAGAAAGATCAGAGCTCACAACCGTGGCACCACCGTCTATGTGAAAGTAAGATTTGATGCTTGACTTAAGAGCCGTCAAATCTGGAAGACCTTCAAATGTTCTTGGGTATCTCCGACGATACAGTTCCTTTATTTTGATCTGCACAGCAGGACTGCAGCCACTCTTCAGTAAATGCAGTGCCCTCAGCACAAGTTCATGTTTGCGACCGCTCTTATTCCTTCCAGCGAAACCTAACAGTACCAGGAGCTCTGAGACACGGAAACTTGATACCATATTCTGCAAAACAAATCCAAACAGGCAATAAAAAAAGGGCACTTTGAGACACCAGTCATGAAAAAGCAAATGAAATGTTTCAGCCACACAGTTAATAAGAACAGCCACCCTCTATGCCATGTTGTAGAATTTTACAAAACGTTTTGCATTTATAATGAATGCCAAAAGACAATAAGCTGTATTAATAATAATCATGGCATAACATGGTGGTATATGGTTACAAGAGATTTTATAAGAACGAAAGGTTTCATTTGTTAGTAGTAAGTAGATTAATTTATTTCACCAACAAGAAATCCAGTATTGTGTGTGAAAGCGACAACCACCCACATGTACCCATTCAAGAAACCCCAGAGAAATAAGAAAATCTCAACTGACCCTTCATTATATGGTCCATGCTTCATTGTTCTTATGTGTTAATCCATTTGTCTTTACAAATCCTTAACAAATGAGACCGAAAAGCATCTAAAATGTTGAGAATAATTCCAAGGCCCATTAGATAAACATTAAAAGCACAAAAAGAGCATGAAAGAGGATAAAACACATACTGACCACAAGAGGAATTAACTGATTGCTGGAGGAAAAAAGTATTGATGTTTCTGAACAATTCTCAATTTACTAACAATTTCTAAGACAACATAAATCACGTATATAGGCATGTATAAAAGCACAAAAAAGCATGTATTTAACTAACTTTTATGTATCCAAATCACACGGTATTCAGTTGGTATTGCCTAGGACTAATGCTAAACTGCAAGGCAGACATTTAAAATTTAGAAAGATGATTCGTGTATTAAACAAGTAAAAGCTATTATCTTGAGACAGGTGGTGAGAAAACGCTCACAATAACAGGAATCAAGTATGTCTTATTAAGGTTCTTGTAAAGAACCTTCAAGGTGTCCCTCTAAAAGTGCAGCTCGCAATTTTAATATAAAATGTCGTGTGCTACACACATATTTGCACACACGTGTCCGATATACTTGTCTAGACAGCAGTTAACCATGCAAACAAGGGTTTAAAAACAAACAACATCCTTGTTTAAATATAAATGTTCAGTGTTTTATCCGGACGCTAGCTAACAAAAGATCAGCCAAAACAATTGGAGCAGTGAAGAAACTGTACCGTAAGAACGATTTACCTGCAACGAACAATCATCAAGGTTGGTTAGGCATGATAATAAAGCGTTTTCATGCAGTGAAAGCGGGTAATAAAAGCAGTCTCAGTGACATTTACAGGCTGATTGTCCATGTTTGTGTAGCAGCTCGAGCACGGAAGCTAACAGGCTAAACACAATCAGTCTGACGGAGTGATGAGACATTTGCCTATTAACTATTAATAATCTATCCCGTAGGCAGCAAACCGACCGGTGAAGTAGCATTACAAAACGGCGACTGCAAAATGTCTTCTGAGTGTGAGAGACGCAAAGTAGCCAGCAATCATTGCACTTTCCCTACCCGTAACTCCTCTATATCCGCCATTTTCTGGCTGCACTCATCCTGCCCTGTCCGGAGATGTCACGTGACCACCTGTGCGGTACTGACACTTGCGTTGTTGTTGCTTTAACATTTCACTATAATCGCGAGTTCAAAAAAAAGACTACTTTATTACTATACAAGAAGTATTTGAATGTAATAGGAATGCAAACCTTCATGAAGAAAACTAACAAAGCAAACTAATTAGGTGCACTCAGTAATTTCGTTGTGCATGTCGTCTTACAGTGACACCTAGTGGTGTGGATGTAGCATCATTCAAACGCAACGGGCCGGATTCATGAAACGTTCTTAAAGTGCACCTATTATGGTTTGTCAAATATTACCCTTCATGTAGTGTGTTATATAGCTGTTTGTGAATGTAAAAAAGTCTGCAAAGTTTCAAAAATCAAAGTGCATGACAAATGGAGTTACTGACTCCCAAAAGAAAGAACCGATTCTGAACACCTGAAACAAGTCGTTAGTAATTCCAGACTTACTTCCTGTACTAACCTACGTAATTTGGTAACAAAAAACCCACCACTGGTCTTCATTGGCTGCTGGCAAACAGCTTTGACCCGCCCTCCAACACTACACTAAGCGGTAGACCAATCACAACAGTCTGGGACATCTGACCAATCAGAGAAGAGTAGGCTCTCTGAAAGGAGAAGTTTAGAATGAATCCTTTAGAACGGATCATTGAAAAAATTTCATCTTAACTACCATTTTCTTCTTAATTTGTAACTTAAGAAAAAAGTTACGAATATTTTGTATTCTCGAATAAACATCTTAAGAAAGTACTTATCTTTTTTCTTAAGATTGTTCTTATGAAAAAACGTAAGCATTCAAATTCTCGAAAAAAAATTTCTTAAATATCATCGTAAATATCATCTTAAAGTTAGGATAACCTCACAGTTGTCTTAAATCCTAAAAGGTAAGGTGTTTTTTGTAATTAAATTTTTTTATGAAATCTTACAAAAACACAATAACAAAACACACACACACACACACATATGCATATATATATATATATATATATATACACACACACATAACATTTAAAACATCCAAAAGCAGTAATCACCTCTCCCAAAGCATCTGCCTCCTTAGGGGGGTGTGTGCTACTCCCAAAAACAACACAGAGCAGGTGGCGCAGATGTAAATACCTATAAAACTGAGGTCTGGGGATCCCAAAATGTTGGACCAAGTTTTCAAATGATCTCAACACTCCACTTTCATATAGGTCACCGAGTGTAGCAACCCCCCTCACAATCCACTCCGGCCAGCAGAAAGGGGACTTACCGATACACAATCTTGGGTTCAGCCATATGCTCGAGGCAACATTTAAATAAGTGTCCAATTTAAACATTCTGGACACTTTAGTCCATACCGAGTATAAATGCGAAATAACGGGGTGTAACTTAACTTTTCCGATTAGTTTGATAGAGATGCTTTGTAATGGCGAAATAGGGGCAATAACTTCCTGTTCAATAGAAAACCAAGAAGGGGCTCTTTCAGGTGGAAGCGGCCAATGAGCCAAATATCTGAGACCGAATGCATAATAATAAAACAAAATCTTGGGTAGGCCTAGCCCACCTTTGTCAATCGGCCTATGTAACTTATTAAAATCCAATCTGGGATGTTTACCATTCCAAATGAAGGACTTCGCTATGCTATGAAATTGCTTGAAATAAGAGAGAGGGACATCTACAGGGAGAGACTGAAGCAGGTAGTTGAATTTTGGAATACAGTTCATTTTAATAACATTAACCTTCCCAATCATTGATAAATGTAATGAAGCCCACCTGTCCACATCGCTCAAACCTTTTTATTAAAGGGTCAAAATTAACACTAACTAAATCAGACAAATTTGCTGGGAATAAAATCCCCAAATATTTAATGCCCTGTTTGGGCCACTGGAAAGCCGTTAATGGACAGTACGCTTTCAGAGCCAAAGCTTCGGATTTAGACCAATTGACTTTGTATCCTGAAAACGTAGAAAAGGAATTAATAATTCTGTGGAGGCAAGGCATGGATCTAGTAGGTTTAGAGACAAATAATACAATATAATCTGCGTAAAGCAGAAGTTTATGCGCCACACCCCCCGCAGTCACCCCTGGAAAATCATCCTCCTTTCTTATCGCGGCTGCTAATGGTTCCAGGGCAGAGTAAAATAATCTGAAATTAATCCATTTGTTTGTAGCGCTGCTACAGGGTGTCTATAAAATTTCGACAAATTGAATTAGCCACGCCCCCTCTTTCCAACACCCTGCACTCCAAAGATCCCAGATGAGTTTTATTGAGACCCAACACGAGCAGAAACTATTGTCAAAAACAACAGAAGCAAAATAGCGCCCTCAACTGACAACTGCTATGAGCAACATGGCATAATATGCCTCAATATTTCATTGCAACTACAATACTTTGAGAATGCGCAAAATGATTGACAGGCAGAAAGCGTCATTGTCCGCGGCTGGTGGACACCTTTAGGTTTTCGGTTTACAGAATCTAGAGCTGTCACAGATCTCACTGGTGAGATATCTCAGGCCACTTATTTCGTTAATAGCTTTCAGGGAGTAGTAGCCTACCATTTTTTGCATACCTTTCCATTAAATAAATATCGCTTTCAGCACCTTTAAGCAATATCTCTCATTTGATACTCTGTTGTGCTGCACTTTATTTGACAAAAGTAACTCAACTGTTGTATTTTGGATTGCGAGGACCTGTATAAAAGTACTTTGTATGATAAAATAAATAAATAACGCAAATGTTTTAAATGATTTGTCCTATTTCTATCTTTTAAAGTTTGAATGAATTTAGACACCCTTGGAAAGCACAGAGTTTGTGAGAATATATATATAAACTCAAATGGTTCAAATTCAAAAGTCACATTCAGTATCTGGTGTGGCCACCAGCTGCATTAAGTACTGCAGTGCATCATCTCCTCATGGACTGCACCAGATTTGCCAGTTCCTGCTGTGAGATGTTACCCCAATCTTCCACCAAAGGCACTTGCAAGTTCCCGGACATTTCTGGGGGGAATGGCCCTAGCCCTCACCCGCCGATCCAACATGTCCCAGACATGCTCAATGGGATTGAGATCCGGGATCTTCGCTGGCCATGGCAGAACACTGACATTCCTGTCTTGCAGGAAATCATGCACAGAATGAGCAGTATGGCTGGTGGCATTGTCTTGCTGGAGGGTCATGTCAGGATGAGCCTGCAGGAAGGGTACCACATGAGGGAGGAGGATGTCTCCCCTGTAATGCACAGCTTTGAGATTGCCTGCAATGACAACAAGCTCAGTCCGATGATGCTGTGACACACCACCCCAGACCATGACGGACCCTCAACCTCCAAATCGATCTTGCTCCAGAGTACAGGCCTCAGTGTAACACTCATTCCTTCAACGATAAACGTGAATCCAACCATCACCCCTGGTGAGACAAAACCGCGACTCGTCAGTGAAGAGCACTTTTTGCCAGTCCTGTCTGGTCCAGCGAAGGTGGGTTTGTGCCCAAAGGTGACATTGTTGCCAGTGATGTCTGGTAAAGACCTGCCTTACAACGGCCTACAAGCCCTCAGTCCAGCCTCTCTCAGCCTATTGCGGACAGTCTGAGCACTGATGAGGGATTGTGCGTTCCTGGTGTAACTCGGGCAGTTGTTGTTGCCATCCTGTACCTGTCCCGCAGGTGTGATATTCGGATGTACCCATCCTGTGCAGGTGTTGTTACACATGGTCTGCCACTGTGAGGACGATCAGCAGTCCTTCCTGTCTCCCTGTAGCGCTGTCTTAGGTGTCTCACAGTACGGACATTGCAATTTATTGCCCTGGCCACATCTGCAGTCCTCATGCCTCCATGCAGCATGCCTAAGGCACGTTCACGCAGATGAGCAGGGACCCTGGGCATCTTTCTTTTGGTGTTTTTCAGAGTCAGTAGAAAGGTCTCTTTAATGTCCTAAGTTTTTATAACTGTGACCTTAATTGCCTACCGTCTGTAAGCTGTTAGTGTCTTAACAACCGTTCCACAAGTGCATGTTCATTAATTGTTTATGGTTCATTGAACAAGCATGGAAAACATTGTTTAAACCCTTTACAATAAAGATCTGTAAAGTTATTTGTATTTTTACAAAATTATCTTTAAAATACAGTGTCCTATTGTCTATTCTTATTGATAGACAGCCTTGACATATTGTCAGAGAGCAGATGTTTCATGACAATATAAACAACTGCAAGGACAGAGGTGAAATGTGATAAGATATAAATTTCACTACAGGCCATGTGTGTTGCTGATAAAATCAATTGCTGATTTCCTGGAGTACATTCCGTTTGCAGCCTGTCGTCCAGCAGGTGGGGCTGAATGCCTATACATCAAGGTCTGGTTATCACAAGGGTTTTTCTGTACTATGTTTTTTCTCTAATTGTTAAGGTTCGGATTCTGGTTTTAAAGCTCCACATAACAAAATCAACCTAACTACATAAGGTTACTTCAAAGAAAGTAATTTAAACGAAAGTTTAGATCATGTAGAAATAAATTCTTAAGATAATAACTACACATAGCCACTTTTTACAGTGTGTATTTGTAATATTTCTCAGTGTACCTAAAGTTAAGATGAGGTATTATAAAGACCTTAAGGAGGGGGTTTAAATTGCCATAACTGAAATATGTTGTCATCTTTTAATTACTTTGAAAATTACAACAATTTGCAAATAATTGTTTCAGTTTTTATTAGCGTGGTAGCCTCACAGTTCTTTCAGCTTTCAGCTGTATACTAAGTGCATTCCAGTGGGCTAACCTCAGTAACACTGGTTAAGAGATTTAAACATACACATTTACATGTCTTTTTCCAGCTGCATTTTTGCCCATTGGTCAGTTCAACTGACCACATAAGATAAATCATTGAAAACTAGTTCACTTCATCTGGAAAGTCTCAGTTTACAGAAAAGTATGTAAAAAGTGAATGTATTTAGGCACTTAAAACCATTTGTCTCCAAATGAATTCTAAAACTACTTGTGGTAAAAATAAATAAAAACAATTTACTATTAACAACTATCTCCCCTCTGATGACATCAATAACTTCAATCTTAAACTTCTATATACCTTAAATAGCTTCAACAAATGACAACAGATTTCAAGAAATTATGCTTATATACACTTGCTTTAATCTTCAAATGCAATCTCATGGCAATCTCCCAGTTCTGCAACAAGCAATGAAATATAGACAACATATATAGAAACCTCTCTCTCTCTCTCTGTATATATATATACAGAGAATTATATTTTCCCTTTTCATTATATGATTTTTTTTTTTTTTTTTTTTTTTTGTAATGAGTGTCAATTTGCATAGACAGATTTTTCTCTTTACCCATAAGTTTATCAAGGGAAGGCTTGTTTGTGATCATATTGACAAAACTCCCCCACATATAACCTCTTTCAGTTTATCACTGGAGTTCTGGGTTGCCTTTGTAATGGTCAAGGGGCAAAATTCCCTCCCCCACATCCCACATCCCCTCCTTCATCTATGAAATGAATATGATCATGAAAGGTGAGGAGACAACAGATATACGCCCACAGTGGTTGTTTTCAAACATCAGCTATCTCTGTATATTTGTCTTTTTATTTTAACACTAAAACTCTACATTTACCACTGCTGTTTACTGCAGAAAAGTGGTAATAAACATTTTTCCACCTGATCTAACCCTTAAAAAAATACTTTTGTTGGTGTAACTTATTGCAGTCAGGCTGATTCAGTTGTATTTAATAATATTTTTTCACTTGAACTAGACTAGTTCATTTAGATTTTTCCACATGACGCAAATGATCTTGTGGTGTTCGGGTCATTTTTGACCCATTTTTAATTTTGTATCTTGAATAAAACTTGTGTCCTTTGAGTGGCACAAGACTTGGTGACTTTTCCTCCACAAGCTATCTAAACACACATAACAAATCTGGACTTGATTCTAAGTGTCTAAGTGGTCGTAAAACAAAGTGACACTTGTGGTGTTTGGGTCTAAATTGACCTGCCATAGGAAATGAATGAGAAATACTAAAATACAGAATTTTTTTTTTAAATTATTTTTTGTCAAACAAAAATCAATAAATCAGATACAATGCAGAAAACAACCACACATAAATGAAGGGGTGAGACTATAAAACAGCCACAATGCAGAAAACACTAGCATGCACACACACATATAAGTTTGTTTGATTATACTAGTGACCTCTCATTGACTTCCATTGATTTAATATCAGGCTAATGATATTTCCTATTTCCAAATTCTAAATCACTAGATCTGACCCATTTAAGAGCTTTTATGTTTTACTGATGAGGACATTTGGCCCACACAAGTGTTGACAAACCTGTATGTATATACCAAACATACCACACAGGTCGAAGTCTGAGTCTGACCCCGTGTGACAAAGTTTATGGTGGAATTTTGGTGTTTAAAATAAATGACAGGTAACACAATAATTACAAAAGTATTTTCTTTGTAACGCAATCAGATTTGACTGTGGCGCATTGTCATGTTTGACAGCATATTGGAGCATCATTACAAAATCTGACACTTCAACACAAGTGGTTTAGAAAACACTGCTACAATTTGACAAAAAATCGTTTTTTATTATGTCAAAATATATATCCAATGCGTAACTTGTGATAATATCTAGAAATTAAGTTTGTTACAACATTGGCTTATAGAGATCAGCCAATGCGTGGAGCACTGGAGCCATCTACTTAACATAGTTGTAATTTCATTTAATTATTGGTTTTTATTCCAGCAGGTGTCACCAGAGACCCACAATACATGACAAATTGTGATGTTTTGACACTCTTTCAATTGACTGAAATGAAAGTTTTTACTGAAGTGAAGATAACACAAAATGTGCTTATTTTATATGAATATGAATTATGTAATTTAGTAATTTAGAGCTAAATAAGGTCTAAATACCATAAAATCCCCCCAACCAAAATGCACAACTTTAGTGTTTTTACTTTAGTAAAATTAGTGTTTTTACATAACTTTAAAAAGAAAGGAAAATATTGCACATATATGTTCGGGTCATTTCTGACCTGTGAACACCATGAGTGTGTCTCACAAACGAACACCACACAAGGGTTAAGGAAGGTTTAATAATCAAATATATTTTATATGTGTTGGCTGAACTGGCAATTGAGTCTGTTTGGCATCACAGCAACATTTCTAGTTTTTTTCTCAACATAATATTTGTTAGTTTGACAGCTTCAACAAAGAACCATTTGCACATTTCAATGAAACTTGTGATACCATAATTTAAAATTAAAGAGTTGGCTGATGTAACACATACCAGAATAAATAGTATATCAAGCGAACAATGATTGTTTTGACTTATAGAAAACTGTCAGAGTGCCAGCATGGATTATCCAACTCCATCCTCTGAATCAAATAACCATTCACATTAGGCCAATATTGTTCTGGTGTAACAGGTGTACACAGTGTTATGACACATTGGCATGTAAAACAGTTCATTCTAATTCGATTAAATACAAATCTTAAATAAACGACTCATGATTGATAGACTGTTACGCATTACATGATGTTGAGTACAACATGTTCTAGTGAAAACAGAAAGACTGCATTTAGATTGAATCTTTGTTCGACTTGACAAATACAAGGTTAGCCAACATATTTGTGATTGATGAGGTTTAAGTGTGTAGGCATACAAGTCCATGACCTGGGTAAACCACCCATGGCATCTAATTACCCAGCCTTTCCCACTTGAGCAACCTGTCATAAGAAACGCTCACACATACAGGCACATAAAGACCTGCCACAGGAAAAACACACATACAGGCACACAAACATCTTAGCCTTTATAAACCTTAGCTCATATTATTGGCAGTACTAGACAGAGACAAGACCCCAATTACTGCTGAAATCAAAGTTGCTACCATTAAAGCTGCAGTGGAAGTGTGTGAAAACTTAGAGTACTGGAGTGGCTTGTTAGTCCACTTAGTGCTCGTCCATTGGGACTCTCCCTTTCAAATACCTGTCTCTCTGAGCATTGTTATTCAAACGGAAAATCGAAATGCCCAATGTTGCTCTGGTCATTCTAGCAAGCACAGATCATGTTGTGGGCAATGGTTAACAGTAAATTGTAATTTAGGGTCAAGTTCAGTGAGAACACCACTTACGTGTTTGCCTCATAGTTTTGGACATCGTGGGCATCGTCACATGTTAATTAATTATAAAAACTTTAGACAAAGTTAACTAATTGTGTAGACTGACAGACAGAACACCCTAAATTAATTTGCGCCATCTGTTGAGTTGAGTAAAAAAAGATTAATGACCAGCTTACTATAAATCATATTAAGCTCTGCCCTTAAATCGGACTAATCCCAAACCTTTTCGTAAAAGGTCATGTCATCTGATGCATTCCAAAAAAAAAAAAAAAAAAGAAAAAGAAAAAAGAAAAAGAAAGAAAAAAAGGAAATAAAAAGCACGAAACATTGATATTAACACAATACATTTATTAATACTTAAAGAAAGGCATGCAAGAGACATTTTACACTGGCTTGAAAGAGCATAGCTACAGTCTTACAAGATTTGACATATTTTTAGACAGATGCCGGGTGGTTTGTAATCTTGCTTTAGGAATTAATGCATTGGAATAAGATGCTTAAGTGTCTCATGTTTAACAACAGATGCATTAAAGATTTTCTTTATACCTATCAGACATTCATTCATCCTCCAAGTTAAGCATAAACAAAAACAAAACATGCCCTAAACATACCAAACATGGCTTTAAGCTTAAACCACAGGGATTATAAAGGCTAGTAGGTTCGGAAGGTTATCTTAACTTTCCAAATTCCTGAGGAGACCGGGGTTGAATTGTGCCAGCAAACCACAACACAAGGCACAGATTGTGGGGCTGGTTGGTTGGCACAGAGAAGCAATACACTCAGCTCACATTATTCTCACATTTATTTTTATGATTAATAAGATTTATTTATGTCATATATTTTATGGTATATGAATCATACAATCTTTTATCATTGTTTTGTCTGTATGTTAAAAAATTGGAAGTTGTCCTCACCTTGACAAATCGCTTAAATCTTTTGATATCACTGTACATTTTTGTGACAGCCAGGGGCAGAGCTAGGGGGTGGCCAGGGGTGGCTGTGGCCACCATGGACTGAAGCCTGGCCACCCCATTGGCAATTGCGGTTTTGGTCATTTTTTTCTTGGGCACAATTTAGTTAGTCTTTCTACACCAGCAACCACCATACCACCCCCCACGTCCGACGATACCACCATCCTCCACTCCGCCCCTGGTGACAACATCCATTAATGTGACAATTATATGACATGCAACCAACACCGGCCTCCCCTGATGGTTTTAGTTGTACTGTATTTGAGTTTAAACATGTTTATTTGTTTTATTTGTTTTTCAATGTACATTTTTAGTGATTCATAGGCATATCACAAAGAAAAAAACACAACATATATACATTGAATCACATTTAACATTTAACCCCCACAGTCACCTGCTCCTCCGACTTTCATCCCCTTAAAATAACCTGCCTACCAATCATAACACTGGTCAGAACCCAATTTTTTATGTGTTTATCCTCCAAATTTATGACCGCCCCATCTTCCAATATACAGAGTCTGGGGAAAAAAGAAATTTGAGTCCCCAACACGTCACACGCAAAACTCTGGACCTTCAACCAAAATTCTTGGATCTTACCACACGCCCAAAAAACATGGGTTGTGTCTCCATTTTCTTATTGCCATTGCCGGCAGGTGGGTGTGTCTTTAAGACCAAGCCTATGCAATCTAGAGGGGGTCCAATAGAATCTATGTAAAATCATGAATTGCATAAGGTGCACCCTTGCATCTCTAGATGCAGACTTGACGTTTTTTAGAATCCTAGCCCACACTCCCTCCTCCAATACCAAGTTCAAATCTTTCTCCCATACTCTCTTGATAGAAGTTAAAGCTCTGACCCCCAGACTCTGAATTAGCAGGGAGTAATACACTGATGCCTCTGCCACTTTAGGGATGTGTGTGCTACTCCCAAAAACAATACAGAGCAGGTGGTGCAGCTGTAAATACCTATAAAACTGAGATCTGGGAATCCCAAAATGTTGAACCAAATTTTCAAAAGATCTCAACACTTCACTCTCATTTATGTCACCGAGTGTAGTAACCCCCCACACAATCCACTCTAACCAGCAGAAAGGGGACCTATTAATACACTATTTAGGGTTCAGCCATATGCTTGAGGCAACATTTAAATAAATGTCTGAATTAAACACTCTGGACACTTTTATACAGACCGAGTGCAAATGCGAGATAACGGGATGTAACATAACTTCTCCGATTAGTTTGATAGAAAGGCTTTGCAATGGCAAAATAGGGGCAAGAATTTCCTGTTCAATACAAAACCAGGGTGGGGCTCTCTCAGGTGGAAGTGACCAATGAGCCAAATGTCTGAGACCGAATGCATAATAATAAAATAAAATCTTGGGTAGGCCTAGCCCATCTTTGTCAATCAGCCTATGTAATTTATTAGAATGTATTCTGGGACGTTTACCATTCCAAAGGATGGACTTTGCTATGCTATCAAATTGCTTGAAATAAGAGAGGGGGACATCTACAGGGAGAGATTGTAACAGGTAGTTAAATTTTGGAATACAATTCATTTTAATAACATTAACATTCCCAATCATAGATAAATTTAATGAAGCCCACCTGCCCACATTGCTTGAAAACCTTTTAATTAAGGGGTCAAAATTAACTCTGTTTGGGCCACTGGAATGCGCCTGGCTGGAAAGCCATTACTGGGCAGTATGCTGTCAGAGCCAAAGCTTCAGATTTAGACCAATTGACTCTGTATCCTGAGAACTTAGAAAAGGAATTAATAATTTACTGGAGGCAAGGCATAGATCTAATGGGGTAGGAGACGAATAATAAAATATAATCTGCGTAAAGCAAAAGCTTATGCGCCATACCTCCCACCACCACCCCTGGAAAATCATCTTCCCTTCTTATTGCGGCTGCTAATGGTTCCAGGGCAAGACAGAACAATAATGGGGAAAGAGGGCAACCCTGCCGGGTGCCCCTATCCAGAGTAAAATAATCTGAAATTAATCCATTTGTTTGTACCGCCACTACCGGGTGTCTATAAAGTAACTTGATCCATCCAATAAAAGTGTTCCCGAACCTGTATATTTCCAAAATCTTAGACTTCTTAAAAAAGATATTCCCATTCTGCCATATCAAAAGCCTTTTCAGCGTTAAGTGAGATGGCCGTGGCCAGAGTCTGATCATTCGCCACTGACCACATAATATTGATGAGATGCCTAATGTTATCAGAGGAGCTGCAGCCCCGAATAAACCCCACCTGATCTCTATGTATAAGAAATGTCATAACTTTACTTAATCGGTTAGCCAGAATTTTTGTCAATATTTTAACATCTAGCTGGATCAGGAAAATTGGACAATAACTCTTACACTCGCTTGGATCTTTGTCCTTTTTAAGAATCAGACTGATCCGGACTTGTGTCATGATTGGCGGAAGCTTTCCATTCTTTAATGATTCCGTATAAACTTCTAGCAAAAGTGGAGCCAGTTCTGTAGCATAAGATCTAAAAAATTCAGTGGCAAAGCCATCTGGCCCCGGAGCCTTGCCTGTAGGCAAGGCCTTAATTATCCTCCAAGGTTATCTCAGAATCAAGAGAATTATTTTGCTCATTTGTCAGTTTAGGGAGTTTTAATGGTTCCGAAGATGCGGAACTATAGAGATCAAGATAGAATTCTTTAAAAGCATTAGTAATATCAATGGCTGAGGTAAATATTTCACCACCAGTAGATTTCACTGAGGGAATGGTAGAAAAAGACTCTCTCTGCTTTATATATCTAGCCAAAAGCTTCCCTGCTTTGTCCCCCGACTCAAAATATGACTGTCTTGCCCTGAATAGCCAAAACTCCACCTTAACAGGCCATCAGACGACATTCGGCACTTCAAATCTGCCTCTGCACTTTTAATATTCCCTTCCAACTTCACGAGTTCTCGTGCTTTGGATTTTTTTGATGAATGAGGCATACTGTATGATCCGACCCCTAAGAACCTCCTTAAGTGCCTCCAAAGCCACACCCACAGAGGATACTGAGGACCAGTTGGTCTCCATATAAACATTGATTTCAGCCTTTAGCATTTGTTGGAATTCAGGATTTTGCAAAAGGGATACATTAAAGTGCCAACTATA
This sequence comes from Myxocyprinus asiaticus, assembly GCF_019703515.2. Taxonomy (NCBI): domain Eukaryota; kingdom Metazoa; phylum Chordata; class Actinopteri; order Cypriniformes; family Catostomidae; genus Myxocyprinus; species Myxocyprinus asiaticus. Next base: position 36,396,016 of record NC_059346.1, on the reverse strand, counting down.
TGATTTCTTTTTCTCCGTATGTGGCAACACCTCTAAACTCACCAGGGCGTGATCTGAGACTAAAATGACATAGATATAAAAAAAAAATAATCTATTCTAGAATAAGTCTTATGGACTGATGAAAAAAATGTGTAGTCCCTACCAGATATATATATATATATATATATATATATATATATATATATATATACATATATAAGACCAATATTTTTACACATCCTGTAAAGCGTCACTGTTGCTCTAGGGGGCTTACACACTTTTGCTTCACTATGATCAAGTCTCCTCCCAATATTATATCATGAAGGGTGCCAGCAGCTTGCAACATCCCTTCAAGATCTATAAAAAAGCCCTGATCATCAGCGTTAGGTGCGTAAATATTAGCCAAAATCAACCTTTGCCCCTGAATTTCTGCTAAAACAATAATGACTCTTCCTAATTTATCTTTAATCTGTTTGAGACATCTGAATTGTAGATGTTTACTTATCAATGTAATGAGTCCCCTGCTCTTACTTGAGCCAGTCCTAAAGAAAACATGTCCACCCCATATCTTCCCAAATTTTTCAGCTTCCTGCGGGGAAAAGACGCATTTTTATACACTATATTATATTTCTTACGATTAAGATAAAGAAATAACCTTCCTTCTTTTTATGGGGTGCCTCAACCCATTCACATTCCATGTGGAGAGAGACAATCTACTCATATTAACATCTGATATTTTGACATATTAGAAAAAATAGATTGTGTGTCAAAAATAAAATGATAAAGACCACATTCCAACATTAGTGCAACAATCAAATTCCGAACTTGAACAAAAAACACAGAAAAAAGAAAAACGTGCGCATTAACCGTACGCACGACAGCGCCAACCGGCGTCCATCCCTCTAAACTCAAACAGTACATGTACACCCGCAACAACTTTGCCTTCGGATTGCTCAAGTCCGGTGCTTCTATACAAATTTTGTGAGACAGAATTACACAACAGAAATAATCTATAAAACAAACCTCCAGCCAATAGGAGGCATAAGCACAAAGAACGTGTAGATTCATCCACATAACTGCTCCGAAGGTGTGTTCCTCCACAAAACAAACTCCAGCCGCTAGGCGGAACCAGCACAAAAAGAATCAAAAAAGGCACCCAGTTTCCTCAGACAGTCAAGTGAATGTTCAGCGAGTCAGGCCCACTCGGCTGTTACATGAGTGTAACAGATGCCTTAATCACTCCAATGTTTTGCAAGAAATATTCCACAAAACAAACTCCAACCAACAGGAGGCATAAGCACAAAGAATGTGCAGATTCATCCACAAACTGTCCCGAAGGAGTGCTATCCCACAAAACAAACTCACAGCAAAAAAAGAAACAAAGAGGGTGCTCAGTTTCCTCGGACAGTTAAGTGAATGTTCAGTGAATCATGCCCACTTGGATATAGGAAATATCACACAATGACCTATTCACTCCATTGACTTTATGATGGACATCACTTGCTGTGGGTATGTAAATATTTTCTTAGTATTTATTCTCAATTTAGCCGGGAACATCAGTGCAAAAGCAACCTTCCATTGATTCCTCACCTCGCATAACACGAGATCTTTATCAGATGATCTCAGAAATTTAGCCAGAATTGATCGGGGCGGATCAATCTCCCTCAGTGAATCTCCGAGCCAGAACTCTGTGAGCTTGCTCGATTTCCAGCTTATGGCCTGTTATGTCGAGCAGACTCGGGAAGAGCTCATCCAGAAATTTCACCATATCTCGACCTGCTTCGTCTTCAGGAATTCCAACCATTTGGACGTTGTTTCGCCGGCTACGATTCTCCAAGTCTTCCAAATGTTCCCAGACATGCTCCAAGTCTATCTTGGTCGTTAGCAGATTAGCAGCTAATTCCCCCTCCAATGACTCCAGATAATCGATCCATTTCTTAACATCTGCCATTCTTGTAACCATCTCAGTGAATTTCGTCACCATGGCAGTGATCGATCGACATATTACAGCAAGATCCTCCAAGTCAGCAATGACCTTCGCCAGCATTGCTGACATGTTCAACAGATGACGATGAATCTCTTTCACCGCACTGTCCAAATTGAGTCCCGGGCTTGCAGCCTCCTCAGGGGCTTCAGCTTGAGCACTTAAGTGTCTTTTAATGTCTCCAGAGCCCGATGATTTTTAATTCTTTGACATATTGTCTTCCTAGAACACTCAAGAATCTGAGTGTATTGAATCTCATCGGTTTATGATATAAAATGTATTAAAACTAGCAATGTGCACAGAGCTCACCATTCACATGTCCGACACTCGCATGGTGCCTCACGACTCCCGTTTAAACATGTTTATTAAATGTTAACTGATATTATGTGCATTACAGTGGGGGGAATATGTTTTTGTTTGTTCTTAGCACTTTCATACCTATACACTTCAGCTGCTGAAAACCAAATATCGCTGGTGATAAAACCACCATTACTATGGTGGTACCATGCTCTTTTTGTAATTCAGAAGGGCAGTAATGTTGCACAGGACTCTCCATTTGTAAGGCAAAACAGAAAAATAAGCAAAAGACTAGCATGGGGCAGCTGTGTTTGTTGGGATGACAGCATGTTAGAAGCAGCACATTCATCATTGTGCCACATAGCTTTGGCTCGGCTTTGTGTATTTTGGTGAATTTGCATTCTAAATGTTTCATATTATCTTCACAAAGGCAGGTGCAGGCCAGAGTTTGAAGGATTCGAACACCTAGTCTCACAACAAGCAGACCGACAAAGGAGACGTTGCAAAGTATTCATTGATTTATCTCTGTTGATTTGGCATCCAGAAACAACTTGATATTCATTGGCTCATGATGTGAAGCATGACAATCCAGATGACGCAAAATGGAAAGCAGAGTTATACATACAAATATCCACACTGACAACATCAACAGATTTTTCTCTTTGTTTCAAGCTAATGTTTGGATTGCGCTAAACAGCATCTGACTTTTCTCAATAAGGCATGAAAATCTTTTTTTGCATTGTTGAGCTGCAGTAATGCTTTGATAACTACTCAGTGCAACACACGTCAATGATACATTCAAAGCTATTTTTATGAACCTACTTTCTGATCTTATAGATTTGAAATCAGATAAGCATTTAACTTTTTTTTTTTTTTTTTTTTATAAATTTATTTATTTATGTGAAAGGGATCAATACAGTCACAAGGAGAATCACGCTGGAAAGAAGGAATGGTGTTTCAAAAAGATGTTTATTTAGTCAGCGCAAATTAATAGTCCCCTATCAATTCAGTCAGAATGCTACGTTATCCCTGACGCTATGGGGTTACCTCCGCAGGCGTAGCCAATATCTGAAACTCTTTAAAATGTCACCAATTTTAATTGGCAGAGAGCACTTTGTGCTCCGTCTCCCTTGTGCGCGTAGTAGTATATAACAGCGGTGCACAGCGCTATCTCTTCAGAATTTTGTCCTTCAGGGAGCCGATAATCTCTCTCTCGTACTCTGCATGGAAAATTAGATTTTTCTTCTACAAGAATCGGCGTCAAGATTTGCACCTCTCTCACAGCGGGTGGATCAGAGTTTCTTCTACCCCCTGCGGTGCTCTGGTGATAGCGGATACTAAACCTTCACCGTTGAACAGCAGTGTTGGAATTTTTCCTCCTGTGGACAGTGGGTGGACGAGACATCTTCACCTCTTTTACTGCATCACAGTGCTGGGATTATTCTATGGCCCGTGGGCCTCAACTGAAAGTATGTTTTGGATTATTTATTTATTGGATTGGATTGTATTTTTTCTCTAGCGTGTAACATAAGTGCTACAGCCTGATTGTGTTTGTATGTATCTGTATACTGTGCACAATCTAAAAGAGCAGTTTACTTAACAATATCTTTTTAAAGATAGCATTTCGTAAATATTTTCCATCGTGTGAACGGTATATCCCCTTATCCAATGGGCACGAGCACTGTGTCCTCTGCCTGGGTCAAGCTAATGCAGAGGCAGCGCTCAGTGGGTCAGATTGCACTCACTGCGAGTGCATGAGACTCAAAACACTGCGCTCTCGGCTCTCCCTCTTTCTGAGGGATGAGTCCGGTCCCTTCCCCTCCCACCATGCTCCTTCTGTAGCTCCCGAGGGACCACACGAGGGAGACGTGCGAGGACGGGATGAGCTGGATGAGTTTGAGGAGGAGATTTCCCCGGCACAAGCCTCGCATGTCTCCTCACCTCATCCGCAAGCGTTTTTGCCTGTGGAGTATGTCCATGATGGCTCCATTACATTCGGAACTCACTCTGAGGATATGGTGTCGGAAAACCGAATTGTTTTTCTGAAACCGAACTGTTTCAGGTGCTCGCTTGGGCGTTCGAGAACCTCAAATTGGATTAGCCCACTCCTGGTGCACCTGAGTGTTCTTGACTAGACAATCGGTTCTATCCGAGCCAGCGCGACTCTGTGTTCCACTGCCCGATGCCGTTCTTCCCCGAGCTGCATGAAGAGCTCATGAAGACGTGGCGTTCGCCATACTCGGCACGAACACTCGTATCAGGAACCGCAGCCTTCACAATGTTGGACCGCACTGAGGAACGAGAATATATGTTGATACCCCTGGTTGAAGAGGCAGTAGCGGCCCACCTGTGCCCCTCCTCAACCCCGGTGTGGAAATCCAGGCCTGCTCACCCGTCCAGGCCCTGTAGGACAACGTCCACTCTACTGGACAAGGCCTGCAGTTCGGCGGGTCAGGCTGGCTCGGCTTTGCACACCATGGCGGTGCTGCAAGCCTACCAGGCTGACCTGCTGAGAGAAATGGACATGAGCAGACCAGATCCTGAGTCCTTCAAGGAGCTGCGCTGTGCCACTGACATGGCTCTCTGGGCTACCAAGATCACCGCCCAAGCCATCGGCAGATCCATGGGTAGCCTGGTGTCCGCTGATCGCCATCTCTGGCTTAATTTGTCAGAGATGCATGACAGGGACAAAACCGTGCTGTTAGATGCCCCGGTGTCTCAACAGGGTCTGTTTGGTGACAGCATTAGTGCTTTCACCGAAAGGTTTCAGGTGCCACAGAAATAGTTGCAGGCCTATAAACACCTCCTGTCGAGGGGGTGGGGGGGTGGGGGGGTGCACACCCAGCGGTGTTCGCGTTATGAATTACCTCGACGACTGGTTGCTCTTAGCACAGTAAAAGGAACAAGCTTGTAAACACAGAGATCTGTTACTTGCACATTTGGGACTGAAAGTCAACTGGTCGAAGAGCATGTTAATGCCCAGCCATCAGATTTCATTCCTGGGCATGAATCTCAACTCAGTATCTATGACGGTGTGCCTGTCAGAAGAACGTGTTCATTCCATTCACCGGTGTTTGAACATTTTCAAGCTGGGAAAAACGTTTCCATTGAAACTTTTTCAACGAGCCCTGGGCCTCATGGCCTCTGCAACAGGGACTACTGCGGATGACCTGTCTAGACCACTTCAGCGCTGGCTCAGATTGAAGGTACCCCATCATTCATGGCAACACGGCCGCTTACGTCTTTTGATGACGTGCTGCTGTCTAGCTGTGCTAACCATTTGGAAAACGCCCACATTCTATCAAATGGGCGTGGCACTCGGTCAAGTGTCCAGATGCAAAGTGGTAACGACGGATGCGTCAATCACGGGCTGGAGCCCTGTGCGATGGGCACCCAGCTTTTGGCACCTGGACAGGTGCTCAAGCGACCTAGTTCCAGACACATAAATTGTCTGGAACTACTCGCTGTATTTCTAGCATTAGAATCCCTTCTCCTCGGGTGCGAGAAACATCTGCTATCGATACGTGCGATGCACCTAATTTGTGCTGCAGATTTCTTTCATGACAGTTATAAAAGGAGAATGGAAGAGTCACGTAACGCCATGCGAGGATCGGATGTGTGAACGGCGTGCTCTGCACACTTTGCTAGTTTTAATACTTTTAATGACATAAACCGGTGAGATTCGATACACTCTGTTCCATAACTGTTCTAGGAGGACAATATGTCAAAGAATTCTAAATCCTCAGGCTCTGGAGACATTAAAAGACACTTACATTCTCAAGTTGACGCCCCCGAGCAGGCCGCAAGCCTGGGAGTCGACTTGGTCGGGGAGGTGCGGGAAATGAGGCGGGAGAGGCTGAACATGTCGGCAATGCCGACAAAGGTCATTGCTGACTTGGAGGATCATACTGTGATATGCCGAACGATCACTGCCATGGAGGTGAAATTCACTGATGTGGTTACAAGAGTGGGGGATGTCGAGAAACGGATCGATTACCTGGAGTCATCAGAGAGAGAATTATCTGCTAATCTGCTAGCAACCAAGGTGGATTTGGAGCGTGTCTGGGAGAAGTTGGAGGACATGGAGAACCGTAGCCTGCGGAATGACATCCTTATTGTCTGAGTTCCTGAGGGAGCAGAGGGACAGGGTATATTGAAGTTTCTGGATGGGCTCTTTCTGAATCTGCTCGACATAGTAGGCCGTAAGCTGGAAATCAAGTGAGCTCACAAGGTTCCTGCTCAGCGACCCGTGGAGGGAGACAGGTCCCGATCAATTTTGGCCAAATTTCTGAGATCATCCGATAAAAATCTTGTGTTACACGAGGCGAGGAGTAAAGGAAGGCTTTCTTGGAGGAACCATAGCATTTTCTTGTTCCCAGACTTTGTGAATTCGACAAGAGAGAAACGTGATCGATTCAAGAAATGCAAGAAACTTTTACATCAATGGAAGGTTGCTTTTGCACTGATAATCCTGGCCAAATTGAGAATAGATGCTAAGGATGGCCGTAAAACATTCACATGCCCAAAGCAAGCGATGTTCTTCATAAAGTCAATGGAGTGAGTAAGTCATCTTGATGTACTCACGTTGCAGCCGAGTAGGCCGGCTCACTGACCATTCGCTTGACTGTTTGACGAATCTGCACACTTTTTTTGTGCTAGTTCCGCCTAGCGGCTGGAGCTTATTCTGTAGAGTAACACACATTCAGGACAGTTTTATGGATGAATCTACATGCTCTTTGTGCTTATTCCGCCTATTGGTTGGAGTTTGTTTTATAGATTATCGTTTGTGTGTAATTCTGTCTCACAAAATTTGTATAGAAACACCGGACTTGAGCAATCTGACGACAAAGTTGTCACGGGGGTTGGAGTAAAAGCTCATTCCACTAGAGGCATGGCAACTTCATGGGCATTGTCTAATGGTGTTTCCCTTGAAGACATCTGCCTGGCTGAATGTTGGGCTTCCCCTAACACTTTTGCCAGATTTAACAACCTGGATGACTCCTCTTTCTCTTCCCAGGTGCTTAATGTGAAGAAGGGTTAAACTATGTATCCTGCTGCTTACTACAAGTTTAATCATTCATTTATTATGGGTCATCCCATAAACCGCAGTTAGCAGTCACTTTATATACGTTTTCACTACCCATTTGGCTAGTCCCTTATTTATACTTATTCACACATGATAACCGAACCGGCTAGCGTTATCGCCATGTATATCCATCCATTCATCATTCTATGCCTCCCTTCTCATTGCGATGCGAAGAGGAGACTCTGTTGATGCTTTTCGCTACCCATTGGCTAGTAGGCATCGTTACGCGTGTGAACCAGTAGCACAGCGTGATGGTATACATTCCCCATAGCGTCAGCTATGATGAAGCATTCTGACTGAATTGATAGGGAACGATAAGGTTACGACTGTAACCTTGGTTCCCTGAAATGAGGGAATGAATACTGCGTAAGCTGGTGGCGCTACTGAATCTTTGCTACAAGGGTTGATTATCGCTTGCACCCTTCAGTCAAATTTTCTGAAGAGATAGCACTGTGCACCACTGTTATATACGCCTGCTAGGTGCGTGATTGAGGCGAAGCACAAAGCGCTATATGCCAATTAAAATTGGCGAGATTTTAAAGAGTTTCAGAGATTGGCTATGCCTGCGGGGTTAATGACGCAGCATTCATTCCCTTATTTCAGGGAACCATGGTTACAGTCGTAACCTTATCATTTCAAAAGTGAACAAAACCAAGGTTACATAAAAATAAATAAATAAATAAATAAACATTCTAAAAGCTAAACAGTTTTTGGTAACAAGAGCTGTACCTAATCCCCTCCCTAAACTATGCAGGCCAGATTCCTTGCACTCAAACAGTGCTAACAACCTTGTTCCATGTGCTCAGACACTCTTCGTCCATTTTGCTTTTCCCCATAGTGGTGGCTGGCTTAAATAAAAATTTCCTGCATTTTCTAATTGGACCACCATACTATTATTTTAAATAAAATCATTCCCCACCTCCCCATTCTTAAATACAATATCATTGAATAAATATATAAGAATGAGAGTTAAAACAAAAAATGAAATCTACAATAAATAGGACAGATAAAAACACAATAAAACTGTAAAGATTTCCTTAAAGGAATATTCTGGGTTAAGCTCAATCAACAGCATTTGTGACATAATGTTGATTACCACAAAAATGTATTTTGACTCCCTCCTTTTCTTTAAAAAAGCAAAAATCAATGTAATGGAGAGGCACTTACAATGGAAATGAATGTGGCCAATTTGTGCAAGGCAGAAATATATAATTCTATTAAAACATTTGTATTATTTGAGCTGTAAAGTTGTTTAAATCATAATTTTTACAGTAATTTTAGGGTTTTAGGTTTTGTTGACATTACATCGTCATAGCAGCAAAGTTGTAAAATTGGCCATAACTTTACACAGAAAAGTGTAAGTAAGTGATTTTATGACACTAAAATCATGTTATAATGCATATTGCTTATGTCTTTTGGCTAACTTATGAAATAGTGAGTACATTTTACAGATTGGCCCCATTCACTTCCATTGTAAGTGCCACACTGGAACCCAGATTTTTCTGTTTTAAAAGAAAAGGAGGGACGAGTAGAAATTAATTTTTGTCACAAATGCTGTTGATTGAACTTAACTTGTATTGAACCCAGATTATTACTTTAAATAGTTTAAATGACCGGTTCCCACAGATGCGCAATTCCACATGGTTACGCCCACTTGCTGAAAACAGGAAATCTAAAATAGCAAGACCCTAATAAGTATCACAAAATGATGAGTAAAACAAGAAATAAGTCCTTTAGATAGATTAAAATCCTGTGATGGAGACCAACTCACAGGTTCCCCATCACAAGTTATTTATTTATTTATTTATTTATCAGTGTGTAAATGTTTGAACTATATAACTGTCATTAAATAATAATAATAATAATGATAATAATAGTAATAATTTGTAATGCGCTTTTGTCATACCCAAAGCATTAGGCTAAAACATAAATAAATACGCATCTATACACATATACTGTACATACATATATACAGACAACACTGAGTAAATTGAAATAAAAATGATCACTTAGCATAATATAAAATAAACAATATAAATTATTAATACAAAAATTAGTAAAAATTTGTTAAGGACAAATAAAAGTCGACGTTCTATGTCAGAAGGAATTTGGTTGAGTTTTGTTCAATAAAATCCAGACAATTTACAGTGGAACTATGGAGATCAATACATGATTTGTGTATTGATTACCTGATGTCCAGTTTCCTTAGCTTTTATCACTATGGCAACCTGTGGTTTTGTGGCAAAATTACCATTTCCTTTCACACAGAATATTTCTGATGGCTTTTAAAGTACTTCCTTGAACATCATATGTGCCATATTATAAAACAGGTCATGGACTGTGACCTAGATAACTGCCTAAAGAAATAATCCCATCTCAATGCATTAGTGCCTGACTAACCCTTACTTAATATGAGGAATGTATGACCCTTCCCCCACTCAGATATCTATTATTCTAGCATTGTCAGCAAACAAATAGAGGGACATCCCATGCTTGTTCAAGCCTTTTGACAGTGGTTTTTAATGCTCTTTCTAGTAAAAAAAAAAAAAAAAAAAAGGTCTATCAGGAGAGGAAACAGCCTCTGCATTGACACACAAACTAAAAGAGAATGAATATAATACAGTTTATTGTTTGTGAAAAATGTTAGGGTTTGCTGTCAACAATTAAAAATTCCTACATTCTTTATAATTAGAAAAATCATTATAAACAACCTGGACACACAAAGATAATGAGTTTTAAAATAATAATAAAAAAAGAAAAATGTTACAGAAATGAAATTGGTCTTCAATTAAAGCAAAATGATTCAGTAAAGTAATAACATAATTGTACAATAGATAGATAGACAGGCAGGCAGATATACAGATATACAGACTGATTGATTGATTGTTCGTATATTTAAGTTTAATTTAGCATTATACTGAGGTATAAAACATGAACCGCAGGCTGGCAACATGTTGAAATCCTCCTTCAATGAGCCTTTGTAATTCAACATTTTGTTTTTTTCTGGCTGAAAATGTACTTTTTTGCTTGTAAAATTTGAAGGCTGAGAAATATGGTCTATTGAACAAAATGATTAGTTCTTCTCAGGTTGCCTTTGAAATGACACTCCCTCTGAGGCTTTTGGTAGCACAATAAATTTAATTGCTGACTTCATCTTACTACACCCCTGAGGCAAACCTGTCTACAGATAAAAGCCATTTGATCCGTGATCAGCAATATACTGGGAATAATTTTTTTTTTGCCTGAAAGTATTGTCTTTAAGGTACAATGGCATTCTTATGTACACAAATTCAGTATGTTCCCTGAGAATCTTGATGAACTGCCAAAGTTGTGATCTGATGTGCAAGGGACAAGAATTACATTGACACAAACTGATATTTGGTGTTGGTTGTTCATGTATTGAGGTCATTTAATGTGAAAAAAAAGCATGTCCTTACTTAAACATATACAGTTGGATGAGAGGGAACAGTCACCACATCCTTGATCCTTCATGCTCCACTAGCAAAAAGACCCTCCTACCAGTTTTTATCAGTCCATCCATTTGAATGCACTACACAAGAAATCTTTACATACCTTCATGGAACGTAAGAAACAAATCTTTCAAATACAAAAAAGACATTTATACATTACACCAGCATTGAATTGACTGTCTGAGCCTGAAGCTAAGTTCATTGATGGATGTCTCTCTTTCATGTTATTTTGTAAAACGTTATGTTTTTTCCTCTCATATAAATCACAGTTTTAACCGGATAATTAAAGGTTTTTACTGTCCAGTGGTGTAACAGTCTTAATTTGGTGATTTTGCCAGTTGTTCCATAAGTGTTTTAAATTTACGTAGACAATGCAAATTACATCAAGGGACTTGTAGGTTAAATTCTAATAGTTAGCTTTAAAGCTATAAAATATCAAATGTCTTGCAATGTGACATGCTAAAACCATTTTAAACAACAAATTGTATTATAATTATTGGCATGAATGAAAAATTCATTTGTCACACCACATGCTGACATGAACTAGTGAAATGCAAAAATTTAAGATACTGTATGTTGACCATTTCATCCATAAAACATACTTCTTTTCCTTATACAAATAAATAGCTTTTAACGTAATAATTCACCTTAAAATTTAATTATTTGTCATCATTTACTCACCATTATGTTGTTCCAAATCTGTAAGACTTCCTTTCCTCTGTTGAACACAAAAGGAGATGTTTGGCAGAATGTCAGCATCAGTCACTATTCACTTTGATTGTATGGAAGAAAGCTGCAATTAAAGTGAATGCTGACTGAGACTAACATTCTGCCAAACATCTCCTTTTGTGTTCCACAGAAGAATTCATATTGGTTTGAAACAACTTGAGGGTGAGGAAATGATATTTTTGGTTGAACTGCCCTTTAAAATTTGGACGTTGAAATAAAAAAAGGTAATGTCCATGTTCATTGGCAAATACCCCTGTACAGAGTACCCTGGCTTACTCATGCTGGTACAAATTAAAAAGTGTTTGCCTCTCACGATAACAAAAAAATCATTTATTTATAGTAAACAATGTGTGCAGTGACGGATAACAATATACATAAGGCTGAATAATGACAAAATAACAGACATTTAGTCATTATTGCTCTGCTTTTGTAAAACCCCTCTTCCCTCAAAGAAAAAAGTTCTGAAAGTTTTTATTTATTTTGCATTTTATCAAATCACAAACTTGGAAGCCAATTAATCAGTATTCTGGACATGTTCCATTGCAGGTATATGCTGTGGTTGCTAATTGGTATTGACAGCACAAAAGCCTGTTCTCTTAGATCAGCTAAGCTAATCATCTCTGATAGCCATGAGGTTATTCTAGTGTGGAATCTTACTCCAGAGGTGAAAGTTCACTATTGAATCAATGGTCACCAGGACAGCAGAGGATGAAAACAGCATCTTTGTTTTTGTTTCTCTTATCAATGGGTCATCAGCCAGTGAATACGTAAGATGAGAGAAAACAACAGAAAACATAGGCTTATGATGTTGCTTTATTTGGTGCAGGTGGGTGACTCTGTTGGGGAGCCTTGATGTAGATCTGACAGGTTTGCATCTAATGATAAACATGTCTTCATTTCACTGTGCTGTCCAGACATGAGAACTCTCAAAGAAAAATCATTATATTCAATGTAATTAAACTTGTTTATTAAGATTGCAGGCAGGAGCAGAAGTCAGAGAGGGGCACTAAAATTAAATTAGACTATATGTACTTGTATACATATGCAATCGGTTTAGATGTTCTCAGATGAACCCAGGCAGGGTAATCTAACCCCTTGCTTGGACATATGACCATTTTAAAGCCTGCCAGTAATACTGGTCTACAGAAATGAGGAAGTACCAGACTTGGACTAACATATGATTGGCCTGTTAAAAGTAAAGGATAAACATTAGTTTGGTATGTGTTTCCTACTCTTCAGAGGATGTCTATTATGAGTTTTTAATATGAACTGAAGTAATAAGTCCGTCATATTAAATAATATTTTGACTAGAATAAAACCAGTTAATTTAAATTAACTACCCACCCGATCTCATGACAAGTCATAATAATAGTAGATGTTGAAATCGTAAGAAATCATTCAAGTTGGCTTTTACAAAAACGTACAACCTTTACTCACATAGAGAGCAATAAACAAACCAATGGACGGTGTTACTAAGATTTACCCTAAGTTGAACCCCTAATCATGATTTTAGGAAAATAACTTGTGTACCACGGAAGAAAGAAAACATTGGGGTTTGGAATGAGACAAGGGAATTCACTGAAAAAGGGAAAGCAGCTCTATTGAAAATAATAAACCAGTACAACTGAAATCAACTTAACACATTTATGTTTGAGATGAGAACAAAATTATATTGTGTGAAGTCCAAGTGATATTCAACACAGTCATCAAAAAGTGTGATCACATTGCTATGAAATGTTCAAATAGATTCAGACTTCTAACGGATGGTGTTCAATCAATGTGATTTTTACTGCTTTCTCAATTAACTTAAAATGAGCTAATGCAACACAATTCTTTTGCATTTGGTCTGAACTTAATTTAATTGTGTACAATCCATCTGTGTTCACTTAATCCAGATGTGCTGTGTCTATGTGAATAATATTTGTTGCATCAATGTATTATTGAAACTTTGCAGGGGATTTCCAGTTCCCAGCATGCTTTAAATGGGACTGGATTAGGAGAGTACATTTTAAAATTGACTGTTATTTTAATGTATTTCAATGCAAAATGAAACAAGTAGGAGCCTTTATAGGGTTTCATGTTCTGTTATGTTGGGATTTAGAGGAGTGTCATGTTACCATTGTGGAGAAGAGTGGAGCCAATGGGACATTGCTACTGAAATTTCAGTGACTATTGCTTGTTTTCAAGAAGCAAACACTGAGGGATCATCATTATAATGACTGATTGGGGATCTGTAAAATATCAGCAGCACCTACATTTGGATTTGTGCGACTTTTCTAATTTTGGCTAATTCGTATGATGTCGTACGACTGCACTCGTATGAATTCGTATGACTTTCACTACAGCCAATGACGTCGCTGGACATCGTTTCCATCTAATACTTGACAATTACTTGCTTCTATCACACACAACAGCTTCCTTTCATGTTTACACACTCTACAGATCGGTTAGGTTTAGATAAGGGGTTTAGGTAAGGGCATAATATTAATAAGCATGTCCTTAACACCTCGTGCGCGAAACTCGTGCTTACTTGAGCATTAGACATCCAGGCATTTTCTCTTGATGAAATTGTACAAATTCATTCGAACGAACTCGTACGAAATCATACGAAATAGGCAACTCGTAAAATATGTAAGAATTTTTATGAGACTGGGTTGGTCAGGTTCAATAGAGTTATTTGAACAGATCAAATTTAAGTTGGGTTACCTCAATTCATTTAAGTTTTCAATACACAAAGTATTTGAGTAGAGCCTACATTTTAATTTCATATCAAAGAAACCCATTTTATTGTGTGGAACCAATGTTAACAGTTGAATTAATTTAAACCAACAAAAATGTTAAGTTAACCAACAAAAGTTACTTCGTAAGAGTAGACTAAGCAAAGTAGTAACCAAATTTGCTCACTGACGTTTCATATCTTAAAATAAAGTGTCGGATAGGAGCTATACATTCTATTCTATGCCTGTATTGTATCGATTTGAAATTTACTTTGTTGATTGGTTGGTTTCTATAGGAATAAAAGTTGTATCGTAAGAGTCAAGACACTATAGGTGGGTTTCCAACTATTTTTATGTGCATTTTGAAATTGCGCATAAGAAATCCTGAATAGAAACGCTCGATATGCAACTAAACTTCGCTTAAAATTTTATGCGCTAGGAGGAGGTGGATTTTCTAGAGTTTCACATTAGTTAAAATGCGCATTAAGGTGATAGAAATGGTTTATTCGCAAAACAGTTAGGTGTTTTGACCATTTGTGCATGTGTTATGAGCAGAGCTGTAGCAAGGTAATCTGGGCTCCCTGACTGCATATTGCTTTGGACCCCTTTCCTATTAAAAAATACAGTTTAGAATTTGTTGTGGGGCCCCCTGGACATTTGGGCCCCTAGAATCGTTACCACCTTTTACCCCACTAGCTACGGCTATTGTTATGAGTGTGCGATAGCTTGATGTGACTAGCCCACTGGAAGGTCCGACCTTGGCACACAATTGTTTGAACATAGCGCTTGTCATTCGGAAGTACAGCTGGTCGATAAAGTTGTTCCTCACAATCCGCCAGAACAGTTTTGAGAGCGGGCACTCCCAGGTATGCGGAGAATGGCGGTGTGTGGGCATCGTAGCTATTTCAGCCCACATTAGATCAGATATTACACTTATTCTGCCGTGTCTTGTGGATGCATTTAATATAAATGAGATACTTGTTCCAATCTTGCAAATAAAACTGTCCCCAAAGCAGGGAGAGGTCATTCAGCTGCTCCATCATGACAAGGCTGCTCCCTCATGATAATGTGCATTGCGTAGTAGACGGAAATGCGCAACAATTCGTATTTTCTTAAGTTGAATTTATAGAATTGCGCTTAAAAAATGCTAAACATTTTGGATGGAAACCCAGTATATGTTAAACTACCACACAAAGCACATTTTAACTTTAACAGACAAAACTTAATTTAAAGTGTACTTCATTAGTGTATTTGTCCTGAACTATTTATCATACATTGATGCTGTAATTACAGGGTTATATCCCTAAAATCCAGGGCTGACAGGGCTGATCCGATGGATTGGGACGTTTTATACATCTTATTGGTCGTAAAGGTATTAAAGTGCAGTTTTTAATAAACAACAAGAAGAAAACTCCTACAAGGAGAAAACTCCTCGTCTACCTGTCCTCAACCCGGACTGATGGTCTCCCTGACTTTATAGTACCTCTATCGATTGTGAAGGTGCTTGTCAGTGATGCATAAAATTAACACTGTGTTATAGGGCATGGATTTCTGTCAGGCCCTGACAAGATAACTCATTATTGGACGACGCTGCTAATTTGTTTTTGTTTATTCCAAAGTGTAATGTAACACTGCTTAAGCCTCAATGATAACTCTATTACCTGCAAATCCTCAGCAAGACCATTGACAGACACTAATCTTGGCCGTACTCCTAATTACATCAGGTTCTCGGGCCTTAATGAACCAATCTTTACCCCATTTTAGCTGCTTAATGCTGCACACACCCCTGGCATCATTAGTTTAATTGCCTGTGTTTGCAGTGCGGGATTTTGACCTTTGTCCTGCCAAGTCAACTTTTTCTGTCTGTCTGTCTTTTTTTTTCTGTCTCTTTCCATGTAGGCTTTATAGGATAATTGCTGATATTCTCTGTATAATGCTGAGCACCTGTGTTTAAATTATGGACCATCTGCTGTTTCCACACAATCTCATTATGTTTTAATATGAACATAATGAGATTGAAGGCCATCTTGCTCTGTATACATCTTGTCATTTAATGAATGCTTGTCGCTCAATTTGTCTTTTAAGTGGACAGCTTTTATCAAAATCCTTTGTCAGTGAACATAGGCTCATCAAATATTAAGCGATCTATCATTATGACTCCGCTCTGTATTATCTAAAGTTTAATCTTAAATATATATTTTTTTTCATGGTTCAACTCTGGTTTAGTCTGTGGATTTTGTTAAATTCATATGTTAGGGTCTTTAGTTAGGTTGATACTGATTAGAGACTATTTTCATTACTTTTATGAGTCTAATAATGTATCATGCTCTAGAAAGCAGTACAGTTTTGTCAGAGGACGCACAAAAATTTACATATATGTTGAAACTGAAGCAAAGTTAACATGTTACAATAAGGTTGTATTGGTTAACATTAATTAACTAAATTAGTTAACATGAGGTAACAATGAACAATACTTTTACAGCACTTAATAATCATGGTTAATGTCAGCAGATACTAATGCATTTTTAAATGTAAAAGATGTATTCATTAATATGAACTAACAATGAACAATCATATAAGTTAACATTAACCAATATTTATGAATGCAATTAAAAAATATTGTTCATTGTTAGTTCATGATGAATTTACTAATGTTAACAAATAGAACATTATTATAAAGTGTTACCAAAACTATTTATTTGTTTATTTTAAATAATAATGTTTTAAGAATCATGGAGGGATTTAATGCAAATGCAAGACCATAATTACTCACTGTAAAATCTAATTAGTTGACCTCACTTCGGTTTGCATGCTTTTTCTAAGTAAACGTACTTATTTGGCATAAGTAAAGTGACTTAATTATTTAAGCACAGTTTACAAGTAAACTTAACTCATCTGTGATTGAAGTATCGTTGTTCTAATTTAATTATTTAAATTGAGTTATAGCACGTCTTATAAAGCACAAAGAAAATTATGACTGGAATCTAGGTTACCCATATGGCACATTAGATCATCCTCAGTACTTCTTAGTGCACATAAATCTGCACTTTTGTAAAGTACAATTGAGTAAAGAAGAATGGCTTAAATTTAACAGGCTCCAAGTTTACCAGAGGTAACACTAATCACCCAAAACAACAATAGTCATAAGAATTAAAACTATATTCACTTTTTATAACAATTATTATATTTCTACATAAGTTCCCATGTTTTGACCAAACATACAGTACATAATTTATTAAAGAACAAGGGCTTATGGGTATCCCACAGAGCCACAAATTTGTACTTGATAATTTTGAGTTAGTTGTACTCGAAGCCAAAGTCTAAAGAACGTATATATTTCCAAAATGTGACATCTTTAAAGTACTATTTAATTAGGACCACTTAAATGTTTTTATTAATGATTTAGAGAGTAACTGTAACTTAATTAAAACTAGTAAGAATAGTAAAAATATAGCTTAAGTTGAGTCAACTATATTTTTTATTTGAGAAAACTATTAGTATTTACAGTAAGTCCTACTACTAATTCCATCATCAGCCAGTGTTACCATGTTCAGCCTTTTCTCTCCAATAAAAGTTAAACTTTTATGTATTACAGCAGAGTTATGAAAACCAAAATAAAAACTCAACTGGTCATTAAAGTGGAAAGAAGTACTTTATTACTAATTATGCTACAAGTCAATGGCAAAACAAAGAAACAAAACAAAAAAAACTTTCACCTGTTTTTTTTTTCCTATTTATTTTTTTTTTAACCCCTGAGCACCACAATCCAGCTTTCCCATAATGCACTGGATTTATCCAAATTGAATTAAATGAAAAGAAGCATCACACACAGTGAATAATAGGACCTAAAATCTACCAGGTTAGCATTGTTGACATAGCTAAACAAAGTAAACAACATGTTATTTTTTTAAGCACATGAGTGAATTATCTTTTTTTTTCTAAACATTTATCAAAATGATAGTCTTATATGAACAAATTCTCAAAACATTGTCATCTACAGTAAGCCTGTGAGCATGGTCTTGTAAAAGCTTTGGTTATGGAATCACTCTGATTCCTGTTTTTATTTCACAGTCAACAAGCTCTTCAGAGTTTTTCCAGAAATCTCTGCAGTCTAGTGACATGAGCCAAAGAGAGAACAGACAGTAATGTGAAGGAATAGACTGTGCAATTGCTGTGAAAAAATAAGAGCAAAGTCTCTTCATATGCTGATCAAGAGGTAAATGACATTGAACAACAGGAATCAGACAATTGTGCATTGATTGTGCCCTCTGGAATTCCACATAAATATACACTATATATTTCCATTACAACAACAAAATGATGCTCAGGTTTACTTGTTTAATTAATTCTTAAATTGTGCGAAAAGTCTGGAAAATGGTATTACATTCTTAGATTTCCTTTCGTGGACTGTGACAAATTGAATATACAACTTGGCCTTGCCTTTGAAAACATTTTGATCCAAGTGCTTAATATCAAGTTTTGCTACAGCAGAGACCAACTGAAAACTTTCCTCTGTTGCTTGTGATTAAAAGTTAAAGGTTAAAAGATGCAACTGTCAACCCTACAACATTGTCAAATCCAGATCTTTGGTATTTTTTTTTTTTTTTTTTTAAACAAATGTCCTGTTCTATCACAAGAGCATGTTTCTACATTCCAATCCCATTTAAGAGAGTGTATATAAAAAGATAATTACACTTTTTGTTAGTTTTGGTTTAGGTTATATATCTTCTGAAAGCCACATTAGGTATGTGATGTAAGCTACAACACTTCATTAAAAATGTTAAAAGATGCAGCTAAACTTAGTTTATATGATATATTAAGATGTTTTTCAGATAGATATTGTAAAGATCTCATTTACGAAACCTCTATAACATCAACATTGAATCAATTTGAGCAGTTGTACACATAAAATAGATCCTTCTGGTATTTTATTTCCCCAGTGCATAAAAAAATGCCACTGACAAAAATGAACAAGCAATGCAAATCACACTGTGTCAAGCCCTGTGTGGTCCAACCTCTGGTTTTGCAGAACAAGTCACGCAAACAAAAACGAATTTGGACCAGAAAGGCTACGATTAAAAACTGGCTGCTGTGATCATGTAGTTGGCACAGTCTATAACAAATGAGGTAGATGTGTGTTCATTATATAGTCCCTTCTTTGGTAAAACAACATAGAAAAAAATCCAGTGATCTATTGAAAAAAACAACAACAAAAAAAAAAACATCATTTTCAAGTGGCTTCACAATAAAAAAAAAAAATAGAAAAAAAAAAAAAAATGAGGTATATCTTTTTATCCATTTACAGGTTTACAGGATTTGTGAGGTACTGGGCTATAAAATTACTATTGTTTTTTTTTTTTTTTTTTCATAAAAGTGGTGTCACTAAAAGCATTGAAACAGCCCAAGATTCAACATGATAGGATGCTGAGAATAAAATAATAAATACAACCTGAAATTGTCTACAGAACAAATAAAAAAAATAAAAAAAAAAATAAAAAAAGACACAATAATATAATCCCATTTTCCTTACCAACAGAACAGAGAAGAAAAAGAAATAAACAACAAGAGCGCAAGCAAAAAAAAGAAGAAAAAAAAGAAGAATGGAATAAAGAATGAGAGATGAACTCTCACATGCAAGTGCATTGTTTAGAACTCGATGAAAATTGGATTCTATTCACAACAGAGATAACACCTCATGAGCTGTTGGTTAACCCATTTACGGCACATGTAATCTTCTCAAGAGCCTTTTTTTTCTGGTTGAAGTGCTGAACCATTTTTTTCATGATCAAATTTCAGCTCAGAGCCCGCACTTCCATGCCACAATATTATTTAACCTCCCCTGACTTCCTAAAACCTGTATTAACCAGCTTGACCCGTTTGTCCATCTACTAAACCATTTAATGAACACTCTTTGCAATTAAACAATAGCTGAGGTGGTGGAAAATCATGAAACAGTGTCGACAAGTGTTCCCCAAATAAGTAATCAGTAATCAATGGAATAAATTTTGCCATGGCCATGTCTTGAGCGTGTAGGAGACATAATTGCATTTTGTTCTCCCTGCTTTCTTCAGTACTAAGCTGAAAATGGCAGATCTTGCATTTCTGCCTCACTTTTTTTTTTTTTTTTTATAGATTCTGTACATGATGCCATCACAGCAGATAAATATACCTTCCACATTTGTCTTTACGTTGAACAGAAATTCAAGCAGTGATACAGTAAATAAGTTGTTCTCCCTGACCATTTGATGCCCCAAGTAAAATGGCATGTGCTTTGCTTAAAATCAAAATATTAAAATCAGAGTTTTAGCATGATACTTCATTATGATGACTCTCCATTGCATATTTCTGATATTTTGCAATGGCATCAGATATGTGTGATGTTGCTGGAAAACTGTGCATTGTAATCATTATACGTTATCAAATAAAGTCATAAACCACTAATATGTTGCTCGTATTCTCTTTGGTAATAGCTGACAGTAGCTCTTGCTGTTTGATTCAAGAATGCATCAGGTGAAGATACAGGAAAAGATGAACAAGATCTGTGCCTGAAAGTAAAAAAAGCCTGCTTTCAAGAAAATCAGCACTCTGTTTGAGGAACATCCTGTCCTCTTAGGTTCCTCACACTGTTCCTTGTGTTCGTGGCATTGCCACACAGTATGTTTCAGTCGCTCCTCACTGAATAACAAGCTGCAAATTGCTGCATATGTAAATGTAACACACTTCAAATGTGCGGCTATGAGCTGTTGGTGCTTAGCTTACACATTTTGTCTTTGCCTTTTTTTAAGTAATAGACTCTCCTGTCCTGATTGCAGGGGGATGGTTATAAAAACAGTAAAAGTGTACACTGAAGGAGACAGAAAGAAAACTGGTCCAACAGGATGACCTAAAGACCCTGCCTTATCTGACAATTGGGGAGAGTCGAGTGAGGTGCTATGGGCTCAAGGGGAGGTGGCTGGTCCGTGTGAGGAGGCGGTTGAAGAGGAGGAGGATGGGGGCATGTGGATGCTGAGCCCTGGGCTGCTGCTCTTTCCCTGAGAGCTGTGTTGGTGATGGACTCGCTGGCTGCCTGGCATGAAACCAATGGCTGGCTTACGGGCAAACAAGACCCCTGGAGTTAGCATAAAAATATTTAAGTTAATTTTAAAGTTAGATTTATGGCATATAATCAGCTTGACAAACTCAATTGTTTGACGTTTTAATGCAATAGTAATATCTATGTATGTTGTTATACATATGGTGGTGAAATGATCCTAACAAAAATATATGACAACACCCCCTTGCCAAAGAAATTGCTCCATTATGGTGGCAATTTCTCAACTGCATAATGTAGGAGACATTAAAGCAGTACTTGAAGCCTACATATTGATTATGTAAGTACATTTTCTGTTTAAGATTCATGAGAAAAATAACAGATGCTAACTAGACAAAAAACTAAGTAGGTGCTAACTAAAAGCAGTGACACTACTAACTTCAGTAGTGCAACTAACTTAACTAACAGAAGCTTGACAATAATTCAGCTGTTTTCAAAATAGTGTAGCTTTTCCAGTAAGAAGCTACTCGCACCAACAAATTGTGGGGTAGTGCGACAAAACCCTACATTGATATTTTGTTTCTTTTTTATTATATAGCTATAGAATAGTTGCTATAGCATTTATATTATAAATGCTGCTGTTCATCTCCATGTTTTCTAGTTATTTAAATTGTCCTATTCAAGTTTTATTGGTGTAAACTGATCTGTTCTTACGCTGTTTAAAGGGATAGTTCACCCAAACATTCTCTCATCATTTACTCACGTGTATTACTTTCTTTCTTCAGCTGAACACAAACAAAGATTTTTAGAAGACCATACAATGCTAGTGAATGGTGGCCAGAACTTTCAAGGTCCAAAAAGCACATAAAGGCAGCATAAAAGTAATCCATACTCCAGAGGTTAAATCCATGTCTTCAGAAGCGATATGATAGGTATGGGTGAGAAACAGAACAATACTTAAATCCTTTTTTACTATAAATCTCCACTTTCACTTTGACATTTTTCTTCTTTTGTTTTTGGCGATTCACATACTTTGTGCATATTGCCACCTACAGGGCAGAGAGCAGAATTTATAGTAAAAAAGGACTTAAATATTTATATGTTTCTTACCCACACCTATCATTGCTGCTGAAGACATATATTTAAACACTGGAGTCATGTGGATTACTTTTATGCTGCCTTTATGTGCTTTTTGAACCTGCAGAGATCTGGTCACCATTCACTTGCATTGTATGGACCTACAGAGCTGAGATATTCTTCTAAAAATCTTTGTTTGTGTTCTGCAGAAGAAAGATAGTCATATACATCTGGGATGGCATGAGGCTGAGTAAATGATGAGAGAATTTTCATTTTTGGGTCAACTATCCCTTTAATGCTAGTTGAGATCCTCACTGTTTTTATTTCAGATAAATACTGCTCTGTTCGCAAAATTATAAAAGGATATGCTTTCTCCAAATAGCTTCAATGTAGTTAGCTATTTTTTATTAGTAGCTTAACTGTTGAGTAGCTTCTAAAGTAGCTTAAGAAGCTGAAGTTTCAAAGAAGCTTCCCCAACAGTGAAATTAACATACTGAAAAAACAAACAAAAAAAAAACTCTGTTCTGGAGCTATACATCTTTACTGGAAGCAATCCTTCAGTGAAAAATGGATGCCACTTCAACTTGATCTCCTCCATTGAAACATTCTCAGCAAGCTTATGAGCCATCTTCTAGTAATTACTGTCTCCCGCACATCAAGCACAAGCACTGTATCTAGCTAAGGCGCAGGGCCTTTCTCTCGGGCACAACAGCCAATAAGCTCCATCGACCTCCCAGCACCCAGGTCCAATTTTAAGATATTTAACTTTTTTAACTCTATTGGACTTGCCACTTCATTACGATGGATTTTATAGCAAAGACATCAAATTGTGTGGAGGACTAAGCGAGGGGATGCTGCTATAACTTATTGAATTTCCTGCCTGCAATTACATCAGCAAACGGCGCTCTATTTACCTGTGTAGACAACCCCATTTATTTCTATTGACATGTTGATGCTGCTAATGCCGTTGGTAGACAGGTTCAATGCAGTCTCTTGTCTATCATCTGTCAAGAGAGGAGCCAGAGAGCGAGAGAGAGAAAAACTCAATATGAGCATTTATAAAAGGAACACACGAAGCAAGAGAAGTGTGCCACCAACTATCGGTGATAACTCATGAGTGACAGGATAAGGAGGGGTTTATTAAAATAGTACATTTCTTTGAACATTTCTTATAATAAGCACATTGAAACTTAATATTACACACAGAGTATTAAACAGAAATACACTAAGGTGATTAGAGTCATTTTAGATGTACATTTCCAAGAAGTCAGCTACTGGTATTTTTCAGTGGATATTGGTGTGCATTTTATCAAGTTACAGAATATAAAATTAAATTTAATATTTAAACTGCAGAGTGTTTTTCTGTATTATAATATATAGTCCTGACCAGCATTATAGAATTGTGCTACATTGTCCAATCATCTCTAAAGAGCAACACCTGTTAAATGAGTGGCGTAAGAATAACAATCGTGCAGAAGACAACAAGCACATTACTCATGACTAGCCTGCAATCACAGCACACACTCTGCCATTAAATTATGAAGGTAAACTGCAACTGTTACCATTAGAAAATTAGCTTAAAAGGAATCATAAACTTTCACAACATATTTACACCTAATTAAGCAGATATGCTTATTTTTTATGAAAATGTCATTAAAGTGCATTTATAATGATAATGTATTATTTATTCATAAATTCATTCAGTACATGGTTTGGTTAGGTAAGATTGGAAGGATGATGTTTGGAGCACCTTTTGTTTGTCCGTTAAGCCTGAGACTTTCCCTGCTGCCGCTGGCTGTTTGTGATCCTCACTCAGCACATAGTAAATAACCTTCAGGTTTTTCTACCATCATCTGCATTATTTTATCCTTAAAGTTTTCTTGTGTCACTACTGACTCAGTCCACAAGACTGTATGGGTCATTCTACAGACACACTCCACTTTACCGCTCTGTTTCTTCCCTGTCAGGATGTAAGAGATTACCAAATAATAGGTGTGGGAATCAGCGGGTACCTAAAATAATTTTCTGTTGATATCTGGTTCATGACACAAAAATATTGCGAATCTTCTTATTGTGAAGTTTAGTGTAAAGTTATTCAAAACGGTTATATATCTTGTACTCACTTTTTTCTAACTTGTCTTCATTGGATTTCGGTGCTTTGTCCAAACATATTCTTAGCTTGTTTGGAAGTTGTATTTTGGTCAAATAGAATAAATGAAAGTGCATTAACGATTCCCAAAAATATTAATGTAATAAATGTAGCTAAAAATATTGATTCTTGGCATTAGAATGTAAATACAGTATTGCGAAGTAAATATCGATTTTTACCCCATCTTTACCAAGTAGCTGCCATTATTATTAGCTACTTGCTAATCATTACAATTAGTCAGTCTTAAGCCAGTCTGCTCCACAATTACAGTACATGCCTTTCCATGAGAAACATGTCATCTTGGTGGTTGATATCATGGCAGACACAGTGTTATTATATTACAATACTACACATGCTTAATTATAAAGGTTGTTTCTTTAAATTGCAATGTTATGACTTCTAAGAATCTTTTAAGCTGACTGGACAATACCACAAATTGCACTACATTTTACACCCAAGTCTACAAACAGTTGCTGCTTATCATTCGTCTCCAATAAAGCGTCTTTCAAAGAGAGAGAAATGAAGTTTGTGCCTGTGTTAAGAGCTTTTCATTTCACTTTTTGTGACACCAGATGACAATAAAGAGACTTTTATGAGAACATAAACTGACCATGAGGGCAGTCTTAGCACTCCATTTTCTTCACTCACCTCTGTTGTTCAGTTTGATGTTCATAGGTAGTTGGGTTGCCATGGCGAAAAGATTCTGCTGCAATGCATGTTGCATTATCCTCTGCTGCTCCTCTGCCATAAGCATCACTTTCTTCTCCGGTGGCTCTCCAGACTCCAGCTTCTCCCGCAGCTGCTCCAATGCAGCTGCCTGCACAGCTGCTGCAGCTGCAGCCTGGGCCGCAACGGCCTGAGCTGCACTGTGGTGGCCGGCCAAAGACACAGGGATGCCCATCCTGTTAGTCAGGCAGTTGGAGAGCACGGTGTCTTCTGTGGAGCAAGAAAGCATCATGAGGTCTGTGTGTAATGACTGTGTAAACTGACAAAAATGGTAACCTCCAATTGTTACCTTAAAGAGCTCTTTCTACCTGATCTAACACTAACCTAATTTATTCAGGTTGATTCAGTGATTTTAAATAATATTTTTGAGTTCATTTAGATTTACCACATGATGAAGCACATTTTTTACAGTGTAGTAGTGATGTGACTCTAAAGCTTTTTGGCTCACTATTTGACTTTGATACTAACTATACTTCATACTTTACGATAGTTTAAACCAATACCTTAGTCTTTATACACCGGAATGTTTTTGAAAGTAAAAAACAAGCTCTGAAGTGACAGCATTGCACAGTTAACATTTTGCAAAAAGGTTCGGTTCAATAACATTATTTAATGCATAATGTATCATGAACTGACTATAAACAATATTTTTTACCACATTTTTAGTTATTATTAAAAATTTATATGTAACGGTAAAGCTTTACAAGGTTCCATTTGTTAACATTAGTTAACATGAACTACCAATGAACAATATTTTTACAGTATTTACTAATCTTGGTTAATTTTATTTTCTACATATAGTAATAAATTTTTTATATCAAAAGTTGTATACAGGTATGTTAACATAAGTTAATGCACTTCGAACTAACGTGAACTAACAATGAACAATTGTATTTTTTATCTAACATTAACAAAGATTAATAAATGCTGTAAAATATATTGTTCATGGTTAGTTAATGTTAACTAATGTAGTTAACTAATGTTAATGAATAGAACCTTATTGTAAAGTGTTACCTTGCACAACTACACTGTAAAAAATGTGCTTCATGAGGCAACATCTCAAATTAACGGATTTTATTCGTTTAAAAATGTAATTGTTTTTTATTATTTAGTATGTCTTATGAACTGCATGTATCCACTTTTGCAGTGTTTGTTCTTTGCATGTAACATCATCAGTTTGCATTGTATGCTACATATTAATATTGGAAATGTTGTAATAACATCCTCATAGGGAAGCATGAGTATGAAACACAAGTCATGCAATAAGCACTCAGATCTATTTAAAGCTGCATTGTAAACACTATAAATACTGTGAAATTTGTAAGGGTCTTTGATCCTTCAAGAGTTGCGTGACTTGTCTTTTTCCATATGGGCACATTACTAAAGCATGAAACAGCCCAGGTCTCTTTGTATTTCATTGCTCCTGCTGGTGTGATGCGGAAACTGGCAGAGTGGGCAAGAGGAAGTCCTGCAAGCTGTTTCCTGTCCGCTCTGATGACCACTCAGGCCACAGTGAGGAATCAACGTGCCAGTGTTATTGTGAAATAGAGATGACTTCTCCTTTGGTGGGTCTAGTTGGTAATTTAGATTGTCTGGAATAACATGACAAATTCCTGATATAGAAGGTTGGGATTGAGGTTAAGATGGTGAACGAAGGCATATCTAAAGTCAACTTACAACCCATCTCTGACACAGTCCCTATCTTGTCTCCAGAGACTATATGAATGTATCGATCCTACATTTCTGCAGTAGTGATAGCATTTTACAGAACCAGTCGGGGAGTGCTCTGGATCATATATTTTATGTTTTAATGCTTAGAAGTGGATATCATTTATACACCTAGTCATGTAGTTTTTTTAAAACGGTTGCAATAGCGAACATTCCGATATTCAGTTAAGTGCATTGCTTAAATGATTATGACACCATCTTGTAGAAGGCATTGTCTTTAAGTTTTTCTGATAATTGTTTTATTTATTGTCTACATTACAATATCTGTAATGTAATATTTAAAAAACTAAACATGACAAAAAAAAAAAAAAAAAAAAAAAAAAAAAATTAGTATTTTGTTGCCAGAGATTACAAGTAGTTCTATTATATTTTAATTATTTTGCTGCAGTTTCACTCTGGTTCAACATATTCATTGTGGTGTTGAATAAAAGGAACTTTTATCCACAAGACTATGTGTTGGAAGGAGTTTATCTGTCTAACTGAGGAAAAGTGAGGACAGAATAAATATAATTGTATTTATTTATTTGTTGTCCTTATCTTTTCACGAGTCAACAAGCAAAGGAATATGTTGCATTACTTTTTTGCATTTTTTTGTTTTGTTATATTCTTCGTAAGGGATAATATACAGTGAACCAGTCATTGTCA
The DNA here is from genome assembly GCF_019703515.2 of Myxocyprinus asiaticus. Classification (NCBI taxonomy): domain Eukaryota; kingdom Metazoa; phylum Chordata; class Actinopteri; order Cypriniformes; family Catostomidae; genus Myxocyprinus; species Myxocyprinus asiaticus. The sequence continues at coordinate 36,368,399 of NC_059346.1, read as the reverse complement.
CATAATAAACTCTCACAGGGTGGTAGAAACAACTACTGGTCTAATAAATAAAATAAAATAAATAAATGCACATGAAATACTGATTTGAGTTGAAATTATTGTATTATATAATTGTATAATAATTATATAAAATATGATATATTTATATAATTATTTTATATATTTAAAATTGACCACAAAGTGGTACGAGAGACATGAAAGCAGCATTTGTATGTGGGAAACCGTTTGCCTTAGCGGTCATTATATGAAAATATTTTACATATATAATATATATAATATATAATATTTGACTTATTGCTGTGATTTCCAATCAGAATCAAGTATTCCAGAGAGCTGTGTAATAAACCGTTTTGCTTTTTATTATTTAGTTATCTATTTATCCTTTCAATCCATTGAGATTGCAAGGAATTATTGTGCATGGGGGTGAAATATTGTTTTATTGTAAAATAGTAATAATAAAAAAATTATACTCAAATAAAAAAATATAACATTCAAATTTCTCTTGAAATCTTACATTACACACATAATTATGTAATTTTATCCTTCGTGCTTTAGACACACAATTATGTTATTTTATCACGTTGGAGCTGTAGAGGCATGTTCACAAAGTGAAACAAACACAAACCTTTCTTGATGAGGGGGGTCTGAGTCATGTGCCCGCCATTGGGAGTGGTCATGCTGATGTGGGGCATATGGAGTTTGGGGGAACCATGCAGTGTGGGGGTGCCCACGGGGGAGTAGTTGAAGAGGGTGGAACCATAACTCTGTCTCCGCCCTTCACGACGGTTGCTGTCGATAGCTGCCTGGAGCTCACCGGGTGAGCTCAGTCCCCGCTTTTCACATTCATAAGGATAGAGGTACTTCATATACCTGTAGAAAAGAAAGGAGAAAATGTGAGAGAAAAGAAGATTGTCCTGTTGTGTGGCGGTATGATGTTATAATGAAATGAGAGATTTTTCAGTGGTAGAGATTATGCTATATTGTTTTTTTACTGTGGCACGATTTTAAATATCCAACATGAAACAGAAAACTACAGTCTGCTTAATTGTGTTAAATGACAGTGCTGACAGAAAGCAAAACCAGAACCAGCACAACATTTCTGACACAAATACAACAACGAAAATGTACAATGTCATGTTCATTGTTTAGGTTTGGATTTTTGGAGTAATGTGATCTGATGTTTTCAAGTAAAGAGTTCTGAGTTAATTATAATAAGCACAAAGGAATCCTAAACGAGCAGTTCAGCCAAAAATGACAGAATATTTATTATTTACTTACCCACATGTTGTTTCAAAACCGTATACTACAATTTTTTTTTTCGTGCAACACAAAGGAATCCTCTTATGGGTTTGAAATAAGGGTGAGTAAAATTACATTTCTTGGTGAACAATTCTTTTAAATGTAAACATTAATCGTTAATATTTTAATTTCAACATAGTGATACATTTTTGAAATCAAAAGTTGTATATGTTAACATTAGTTAACGCACTATGAACTAACATGGACTAACAATGAACAATTGTATTTTTATTAACTAACATTAACAATAATTAATAAATGCTATAAAAATATATTGTTCATTGTTTGTTCATGATACCTAATGCATTAAATACTGTTAACAAAAGGAACCTTACTGTAAAGTGTTACCCTTTACTGCAATGTATACTTCATTGAAATAATGCCTTTATTAAATTTACATTCTTATGCTGATTCAATAAAGCAAAATGCTTAAAAACAGCATTATTTTTTAGTTGATGGATCACAGTCTCAATTTTATCTACAAATATATCTCTTTTATCCACTTGACCCCTGTCAAATATACTCTCCCCTTTACTCTCCCTATTTTAAAAGCAGATAATTGAATTGGACAAGATAGTCAAGAATCAACTGGCTGTTATCAACAGGTTTCCCCCTCTAAAGTTATCTCACTCACTGTGTTCGGAGGGTGAAAGCCGCACTGGTGATGGAGGTAGGGAGGTTCAGGCCTTTGGTAATCTCGCGCCATATTTTCTTATTGATGACTTCCACTAAGCCGCCTTTTTCGGTGACAAGCTTGTAGAGAGTGTAGAGATCCAACACCTGCTTGGCCATGATAGGAATCCGATTCACTGGAGTCCCTGCAGGAGCGGGGGAAAAGCACAATATCCACAATCAATGCCATTAACTCAAGCTTATTGATGGACCTCTGTGCCGCTTATAAGGCCAATCAGTCAGGCATAAGTAAAATGTCCGACAGCTTCCCAGTCCACTTAGCAAAAATATCACTTTTTGCCTTCAATCAAAGGTCTCTGCTGTCTGTTTCGCCAGAACTGAAAAGATTTGTGGCTTCTCTTTTGGAGCAAGAGTGCATCTGTCTAATTTAGTAAAAGTACATATCTTATTCTCACATTCTGAATTACATATTTTTAGGTTAACATTTTTTTCAGTGTATGTCTAACCCTAAACACTGCACTTCTCAACTTTGCCAGTTAATTTGCTGAAAAAAAAAAGAAGAAGAAAAACCTTGGTGGTAATTTGTGATCACGATTTAATGTTCGGTTGTAATGTGTGAAGAGTATAAGCCCTTTGTGTGCATTTGAGACCAGCTGACCTCAAGATAATTAACCTGTATTTTGCTGATAGAGTTCTATTGTGCCCATTGGATTTGCCATAATAGCAATCAATGCGCAAAGAAATATAGAGCAAACAACAGCAAGCAGAGCCACGGACTGAAAAGAGCAAGGAGAGCAGAGCTATGGTCTATCACGGTAAAAACACATCAATTAAGACATGTAATTACACTTTCATTTTACCTCCCTGGCATGTGAACTAAGAGACTCTATTAAAACTAAAGATTTATCTGCTCTCCACTCTGAGACAATGCTGGCATTAGATCTAAAGTTACACCACCATCTAAAACTATCGATTGATGTTTCTAACTTCTCCTCAAACTTACCACACGTCACTGAAGAAAAAGGAATTATAAGGGGTCTTGGTCTGGAGACAAAAAAGCAGCGCTCTCAGTGCAAATCATGCCACTTTATGTCAGATATTATGATAAAAACCGTCAAAATCTGAACAGCTGAAAGGAACACCTTTTAAGTTTTAAAATGACTGTAAAATGGTCTAGACAAAAGCCACCAGACTCCTTAACTGAACATGTGTTTTTCTATATGCAAAAGTAAATGCAAAACCGTGGTGTTTCCCAACCCTTTTTGTCTTATGAACCACAGCCCCATCAGTAAGGCTCAAGTATGCCTTCACGACACTTAAAAAAAAAAAAAAAAAGTTCTCCTATCAGTCTTGGGTGTAATCCAATTACAAAGAAATTAGTTATTGTAATCTAATTACATTTTAAATTCTTGCAATCAGATTACAGTTACTGACTTTCAATTAATTTAATTACTATTAAGTACATTATAGTGTTATGCTTATTTCTAGTATATTATTTACTGTATGTAGAATACATGAATTATGGCCCTATAACGAGCTATTGTGAAGGAGAAATGTGAGGTGCTGAATGTATGACTTGTGTGCAACAATGAAGTTGGAAGAAATACAAACATTATTTTGAATATGTAGAGTGAAAACAAAAGTGTTTAAGAAAGTAACTTAAATGTAAAGTAATTAGTAATGTGATTACTTTTCCAATTAAGTAATTAGTCAAGTAATCTTATTACAATTTTAGAGAAATAATTAGTAATTTGTAGTGGATTACTATTTTAAGTAATTTACCCAACACTGGCTCCTATTAAACCATATTATACTGGATATCATTAGGCATTATCATTAATATTAATAAAGCCACTTTAATAGTGAATTAAAAACACTTACAAAGTACAGTCTCACTAAGTTATTTCTACTTGATCTGATCCTTAAAATCATTTTCATTGGTGTAACCTAATATAATCTGGCTGATTCAGTCACATAAAATATGTATTTTCCCTTGAATAAAAATAATAATAATTGAGGTGTTACCACATAATTTTTTTGTTGTTGTTTTTTTTTTTACAATGTATCACATATATTCTGCTACTGTCATTCATTTTAAAAAACACTTGCAAATCATGTGTAAATCATTCATAAATCCAACAATTTACACACAAATTTGTACTGTTCGTGTTTCATGAAATAGGCCCATTGCACACATTATTTCGGTTTCCTTCCTTAAAATGGAACTGAAAAAAAAAAAAAAAAAAAATAAAAAATCATGATATTAATTCCCTTAAAATTCTTAAAAGGTTTAACAAAGCAAAATCAAAACCTTTCCAAGTACCCCCTGGAACCTGCTTCAGTACCCTCTGGGGGTTGATCATTGCTATAATGCACAAAGTTAAATCACAATAATGCACAAATAATAATTTATTCCCATGCACAAAAGGCCAAACTAAACAAGGCTGAAGCAATAAATTAAAAACCTGACTCCACAAAAGCCACCTTTGGACTAAATGTGAACCTGGATAAGCGTCTTTAAAACAAGATTTACGAGCACTCGATATCCGAGGTGATGTATTCATCTCCTCCAGTTTCCTGAAAGAGATGCAGCGAATACAGGCCAGAGCGAGCTTTTGTCATCCCAAACAATTTGATCTGGTCATGCATCAATATGACTATGAGTGATTGTGGACTGCAGAAAAACAGGATTTGCCGAACTTACATAGCTGCCTGCTGTTAATTGCTCACAGGCTAAAAAGGTTTAATTGAAAATGTGCTGAAGGGAATAAGCCGGTGTTGGGGCCAATCATCTATGTGGCTGCCTTCATCAGCAGTCTGTGTTTTCATCATTCATTTCAGGCAGATAATAGAAGGGGAATGTGCCTGCGATTGCTTGCTCTTCCCAAGCATGAAATGAATGGGCTAATTTGTAAACAAATCTAGAAAAAAAAACATTATCCATCTGTATAAAACAGGCAAATTGCCCTTATTAGAAGACCAGCAAGCTTGAGTAAGTCCTCCATGATGTGACTATCAGGGAAACTAGCTAGGTTTACATTTACATAACATTTATTAATTTAGGAGCAGATGCTTTTATCCAAAGCAACTTACAAATGAGGAACATGAGTGATTCATCCGAAAGAGTAACAGGTGTGCCTACGTGTTTTTCAGTATACTTGAAAAAAATAAAAATAATAAAAAATAAAAACTACAGTACCTTCTCCTTGCATTGAAACCAGTGTATTATTAAAAAAAGTAAAATATAAAATAAAGTAAAAAATAAAATAAATAAATAGGCCAGCCAATAAAATAAAATTGCGAATAGTATAGAGAATGTATAAAAAGAAACACATTTTTCAAGAAGAATATGGACAAACACAATTCACTTTCACTGACAAATTCAATATGGAGTAGATATGAAGTTATAAAAATAATTTTTGCTGCTTGTTCAAGTTACTAAATTAAAATGAATTAAATCAACATAATTCTACAACATTTTGTCACAACATGATTTCATTGCATTGTATCCATTTAAATTTGTAAAATGGAAGTTTACTTAATCCATCTTAAGCAACCGAGTTGGGACTACATGAATACATTTTATGGTGTTAATGTACAGTAGCACTGATGAAACTGGTTTTGTTTTTATGCGTTTTTGTGCAAAATAAATATAAAGGGGAATACTTGAGTGGAGCTTGAGCTAACGATGAGGACAGGGAACCTCTTTCCATGATGGAATCAAGTTTAACCAAAGAGCTATTTTTTTTATAATTATATTCCTCCTTGACCTTTAAGAATGCTCTCAGATGTCGCTGATTTATTATAAGAAGATCCAATAAATACATTTTTTTTTCCTAACAGAGTAAACTACTAAAAAAATGCAGTAAGAGTATTGCAGGCTGAATACACCCTGGTGTACTCACTGTTGTAAATAAGAAGTACTAAAACTTGATACTTTCTTTCTTGATTTTTTTTTTTTTTTTTAATCTTCAGCATATTTGGTATTTATATACAGATTCAGGTATGTGCTATTAGCCTGATTTCCTTCCTATATGGAAGCAAGAGTGACAATTGACATGAACTGAAAACTGAAATGTGACTCCAAGACTCGTTCTTCGAAATCGCACAACTTGCCTTTCATTCTCCTCAGGTAATTATGAGAGCGTCAAATATTGATTTATTCAAAAGAAAGTGCTGATGCTGCCCTAGATGTGATCAATTTATTGTTGCCTCCCTGTGGGAATCATGAATCAAAGTGGGAATTTATCAGTTTACAACGGGCAATAACACTCGCATTGTTCCCATTGCTTTAAGATTAGTGGTCGTAAATGAGCCCATCACTCCAAGTCATTTCCATGATGGACGTATGTATTCTTCAGAACCCATCACAGAAACTTAAAAGAAAGGATACAATTAAGTGATTTACATTAGTTGTTTAAATCTCATTTCTCTACATCTAATGAGACAAGCATACTAGAGCCAGCATCAAGCAGAAGGTTTTCATCGAACTACCATAAAACAACAGTCTACTGAAGGGTTACTGAAGTTTTGAATTTAGTTACATTTTAATTTGTAATTTTATTTTCAATTTGTGCTTTCAATTCAGTTTAGTTTATACTCTATGACTGTTATTTTTAGTCTTTTCTGTATTATTTGGCCTTAGTTTCAGTTTTCAGTATATTTAGATTTATTCTACACGAAAAAACAAGTTGTAACCTGCAACTGTTCCCTCAAGGATGTACTGCTACTTGATCTAACTCTTAGATTAAATACCTTTAATTAAAATTAAATAATTCTCTGAATGGAAGAAAACCACTTAATTTAGATGTAACCACATGAAGCACAGGTTACCTGATAAAACATTTTTACAGTGTATGCTGAAAAAAATAAAATAAAATAGATACCTTAAAAATGTGCTTCATATGGTAACATCTAAATTAACTGGTTTTATTCAACTAAAATAAATAAATAAATAGAAATTTACATTGCTGAATCAACCTAAATATGTTACACCAACAACACTTATTCAAAGAGTTAGAACAAGTAGAAATAAGTAACAAAGAAAAAGGTAACAAATGCAGGTTACCACTATTAGTTTTAGTCTTTCAGGGCTGACCAAATTAAAGCATTGATTTATACAATTACAATATGTTTAGTGCAGATAAATGTTTTTAGTACTCCCTAGTATTATTGCTATTTAGTGACATTTTCATGTTTAAAAGATATTTAGGGTTCAATACAAGTTAAGCTCAATAAACAGCATTTGTGGCATGATGCTGATTAAAAATGTATTTTGACTCATTTGTCCATTTCTTAAATAAATCTGGGTAACAGTGAGGCACTTACAATGGAAGTGAATGGGGCCAATCAGTAAACATTTAAATACTCACGGCTTCAAAAGTATAGCCACAATATGTAAACAATATGTGTGGTAACATGATTTTAGTGTGATAAAATCGCTTACTAATCTTTTCTTTGTAAAGTTATAGCCAATTATACAACCATGTTCCCATACCGAATTAATGTCAACAAAACAACTGTAAGAATATTGATTTAAACAACTTTACAGCTCAAATAATACACGTTTTAACAGAAGAATTAGTGTAATTGCTTTTATAAAATTATAAGCTTCACATTTCTGCCTTTAAACCCTCCAAAAAATGGATCCCATTCACTTCCATTGTAAGTGCCTCACTGAAACCCAGATTTGTGCTTTTTTTAAAGAAAAGGAGGGAATTAATTAATTATTTTTTGTGGTAATCAACATTATGATACAAACACTGCCGATTGAGCTTCACTTGTATTGAACCCGGAATATTCCTTTAAATGAAGGCCATTTGAAAGTTGAACATTTTATAATATATAGTGTATAAAAACTAAAATTAATTTGTGACCTTTTTTATTTTAGTTGTTTTGGAGTCATGAAAACACTATTTTAGTTTAGTTTCAGTTTTACCCAATTTTGTTAGTTTTTACTTCAGTTAACAAAAATCTTTTCCTTTAGTTTTTGTTTTTGTTCATGACAATAAAACTAATCTATGTTTTTGAAAACATTTCTACATTCTGACAGAGGTATAATTTGCCCTCCACAGTAAACAGTACAAGTTTCATTTACAGGTCTTAAACAGCTGGTCATAAATATTTCTCTCTATATAAAGCTCTCTGGGGGAGCAGTGAATATCATCTACATTCTTCCATGAGCTGAACTCAAACACAGGCCTGTTTGTGTTGAGCTGTGAAATAGAGGCAGCCATTTTGATGTGAAAAAAGATACGGCCATCTCAGTACACCGAGGGCCTTGCGACAAACAATCTGTTTTTGACAGGTTATGATTGATGATGGCAAGGTCCAGGTGACACTGGGAATGCCAGTGACCTCTGGTCTCAGGCTAGGCCTATAGGGGACCACAGTCCTGGCACGAATTCACTCACAGCGGGGGAGAACCTTTCGTGTATTGATTTTTAAGGTGTTCTGGACACTTTATAAAGTTGAGTAGATTTCAACCAAAGTTGTCTTTTTTTTTTACTATCATCAAAATTACAGGCTTTAATAGGCAACCTAGGAAGTCTGGGAAGGGCTCATTTTTTAAGTTGCCTTACAAGCCGTTCACACATTGGCAAAACAAAGGTGAATATTACATGAAAATTGTTACATACAGCACCTTTAAATTTACTCATGCAAAGCTCTACAGGAGTTCAATGAATACTTTTCCGGTTGATATTAATTTTCTCATGATCAGTGTTGACATTGGAAAATTATCTCTTAAGAATACAAGATCAACCAAAAACTCTTTGCTATTTCCCAGGGAGATATAAAAAAAAAAAATGGGAGGGTAGTAGTGTTGGTTGAGTCTTGATACACTAATGACAGAAAAATGTCCAACAGAAGTTGATTGTGATAATGATTCAACCACTATTTCATTTTCAAGTACAGCTAGAAAATCATCCACCTTAAGGCGGTCTCGCACCGGACGAGAAGGGCCAAGCCGCATCGTGTCACGGCTAAGACACGGCACAGGTATCAAACACGGGGTTGCAGACAGTACACACAAAAGTTACCAAGGTTTTTCCCTTGTTCAAGAATGAAGAACGCTAAAGTAAATAATCTATGTCCTTTGATAATGATTTGGGTTGAATTTAATGGAAAATATGCGAGTTGTGCTCCGTGGCGCAGCAGTAATTTGAGCAGCCTCCAGAGTTGTAGTACCTTCATTGAAAGCAGTTGTTTCGAATTTTAGAACGCACCATGTCGTCCCCAAGACACACTTGGTGTGCAACCCCCTTTATAGTGACACGTTAATCTTTGAGCACTCTTTTGAGTGGGCCGCAGATGGGTAAAGAGTGGAAGTCAGCGAGTGCCAGAGGCAGGACAGGAGATAGCCCCAAACCCCATCACAATGATCTGACACAAAGTATTTCAGCAGACACCACATTATGCTGACATTTACCTCACTCTTACAATTTGGACCAGACATACTGTGCTGTCCAAAAAGTCTGAGACCACATTGAAAACAAGGGAATCAAAATCAAATTTAAACCTGGACATTTTTAGGGTTTTTAGGCAGAACGCTTTAGGGTTTTGAAAAATTTGAAACAAAGAAATATAATAATGTAAAATGACAAAGAAATATTTAAGATTCTGCACTATTTCTAGGTCACTAATCAAATAAGCAAATTTGTGACACTGACCACGTTAACTCCTTTGAACGAAAGATCAGATTTCTTTGCTGCCATTGAAGATGCTTTTCTCAAATGATTCTATCATGGATCATCAGGTTTTGCACAAACCTGCAGAGTCTGTCCCAGCTTAAGTACATGCTGAAGTTAAAGCAAAAGGGTAACATACAAGATACATAAGAAATTTACACTAAATTCTGAAATACATATTATTTTTTAAATTAAACTCTTCACTCAAATGATTAAGATGATAAGACATTGTTTTTTGAAAAATGCAAAATGAAATCCCTTTCACTAGTGGACTCAGACAGTATGGCAGGAATGAAAAGAATATTCAACAATAAATCAAAGCGTAAAGGGTTTATTGCTGTTAATCCAGAAAATCAAGATAAGTGCAATCTTGTTTTTTTTTGTTTTTTACTAAATACACAAAATAACAATGCCTCTTGATATAAAAAAATATGTGCCTCTCAAAAAGTTTAAAAGTGCTGTGTTGATCTTTTTTGCCTTCCAGGACAGTTTCTCTTGTTGGTCTTAACACAGAAAACTGATATACATTAAGTACCCATTTGAACAGATATTGAAGTCATGTATTGAAAGAAAATTTTGATTTAAATCCAATTATCCACATACTCCAACATGATCATACGAGAAGTCGGCATGTTGCTTTCGAATGTCCCAATACCCTGACATCTGGAGTTGCTCAGGCAAGCAATAGGACCTGTGTATTTCCCCAGGTTTCTTTGAAAACGTTTCATAGCCTTAGCTCATGGAACCTCACGAAAGATAGCACTATTGAGCCTGATCTCCTTTCTCAATCATACTTTTGCATATGAAATATGGTTGCAGAATTATTGTAATTTTTCATTATACATAACAATAACTGAAACCACAACAATTGTTTGTCAGTTACAGAGAATGAAGGGAAAACAAAAGTGGAAGAAAAAAGAACGATTCATGTGAGTAAAGGTGACAACTTCCCTTACAAACAGTGTGAAGAATATTTGCACAAAATCACAGTGTCTTCCACTGGGACATATGTATTTCTATTAAAATTTTTATGAATATGTTAAAGTAAAATGAACTGAAGTATGAATATGACATTTTTATATAAACTTTTTGGGTTGCACTTTATTTTAGAGTATGTGTACTTTCAGTATACTAACAGTGCACTTACTAAAGAAAGTACTGAGTAGTATTAGTTAACTACATGTATTTAATATGGGTTAAGGTTAGAGATAGTACCTAGTAAATTCTATAGTTGTTGTAATTATATAGTACGTAAATGTAGAACAGTACTGTAAAATAAAGTGCTACTAAGTTTTGAAACACTTAAAAAAAAAAAAACGTAATTAAATTGTGGACATTGGTTCGACACAATGAAAATGTAGAACTTATTAAAATGTAGGCTCTACTCAAATAATTCGTGTAGCGAAAGCATAAATTAATTGAGTTAACCTACCTTAAATTTGATCTGTTCAAATAACTCTAAAAGTTGAACCTGGGAGCTTGTTGCTAGCTAGCAACAAACACATTAGCATATTATAGATGTATTTTTGTACAGTGTAATAAGTATGGTGCTGCTGAGAGTTTACAGATCCCCAATCAGTTATTATACTGATGATCCCTCAATATTTGCTTCAAGAGAAAAGCAATACACACTGATTGTTCAGTATTAATGTACCCAACCTTGACCTAACCATTAGTTCCACTCTTCTCCACAATGGTAACCTCCAAAAACATTCAACAATAAAATTAAGTTGAGACCAAATGCTAAAGAATGATGCATTAGCTCATGAGTGAATTAAGCAAGCAATAAAAATCAAGCTGAGTGAACAGTATCCGTTAGATGTTTGAATCCATTTAAACATTCCATAGCAATGTGATCATATCACTTTTTGATGACTGCTCTGAATATCACTTGGACTTCATGCAATATAATTATGTCCTCATCTAAAACTTAAATGTAATAAGTTGATTTCAAGTGTACTTGTTTAGTATTTTCAATAGAGCTGCTTTCCCTTTTTTCAGTGTACCATGTTAATCATACAGTAAGGCTGTATAAGCAGTCTGAGTTTAGATTTCTTTAGCTCTAGTATGAAATGAACATGTCAGGTCAGACTAGTTTCAAAATCTAGTAATGTAGAAATTTACTTCACATTCTGTGACACTCAACAAAAATTACATCTAGTTTCAGAAGCACCTGGAATGTCTCTATAAATGGAATCCACACTGTCGTACATAACATATGTGAAACAGTGTGTCCTAATTGAATTTTTTAATATTTTCTCAGTTGAAGCTCAGATTGCAGTGTAACATACACTCGTCATAGCTCTATATATAAACTTGGTATCACTGATCATTGACCTTTCCTCTATTATAGTTTACTGCTAAAATTTATCCTTAATAAAGTAACAACAGGTGAATCGCTTGCATTCTATAATCCATCTTGCTCAATTCAACCATAGGGCAAAATAAGACTGCTAATTACTTTAACCAAGACTAATTTAATATGTTAATATGTAAATGTATGAGATTTCAACACATGCGTCTACTGAATATGACAACATACAGTGTGTGCAGCTAAAAAGTATTGCCGTGACACATAATAAACTAAAAGTTGACAAAAGCATCACAAAAAAAAACAAAAAAAAAAAAAACAAAAAGGAAAAATTAAGTACAAATTATTTACTTATCAGAGAGCCACAATAATAAAGTCGGAGTGGGAAAACACTTTCAGCAAGATAAGCTTTTAATAAGCGCTGTAACTTGAAATCATCAGTTTGTATATCCATCTCAAATTGCAACATGGCATTCATTTCATTCAATCCAAGTCTGTCTTGAAATGTCATTTATAATATGTAATGTGTCATTTGTAACATGATCAGTGTCAAGTTTCAAACAAGAAAATCCACTAACTGTGTGCTGCTATGGACAACCATATAAGTAGGGGCAGCAACTTTGAAAATTTCCCAGGATCAATCAATTTTGGACTACTGCAAACAAACTTACACTCAGGTTTATAAAATGAACACCTGCCTCTTTTGAAACACACACAGGCTCTTAAAGTAACTAGAGAGGGGGGAAAATGGACATGCTGCAACCATATATTGCAAGAATCATCCATGGAATCGCATGTGTGGAATGTGACCAAGACAACAGTCAGAGAAGACCATGTGCTTTTACTCACTTATTGAGCTTATTGATGGAGCAGAGGTTTCCCCTTAATGTTCCATAGTTTACACTGAAAAAAAAAATGTCAAGTAACCTAAAAAATGTACTTCATGGGGTAACATGCCAATAAACTAGTTTTCAGTCAAAAATATTATTTAATACGACCGAATCAACCTGACAATATTAGGTAGCATCAGGTTTTGTAAGGGTCTTAAGGGTTAGATCAGGTATAATTGGACAATAAAGGCAATCATTGAATTTGTATATTGTTCTACTATTGCTAACTTTGACTTAGGCTGCCAAAAAACACCCACAAACAACTTTGACCATTACCGTGGGTCAAGCAATATTTAATGTAAGTGCATTTCAATTTCATAAATATTTCTTTCAAATTAAACTGAATTGAATTAACTAAAAAATATTTTTATTAAATTTTATTAAAGGTGCACTCAGTAATTTTTTCCTCATTAAAAAAGTTTAACTCCTAAAGACATGAATTGTAATTTTGTAATATATGTAAGAAATCATGACCACTCACATTAAAATGAAGTCATATCAGTAACCCTATAAAAGCTGTTTTATTCTACATGGAGAGGGTCCACACATGGGGGCTGCTGTTATAATCACATGACCAGCCGAATACTACTCGCTTAATCTCAGTAACCGTCCTGTTATTTGACACTTTCACTCATTAATTAAAGTAATAATGGCTGACTGTGAATACTACATTTCTACAATGGCATCTGAAACTGAAAACTATTGATTTTAAATGATGCTGCATCCACACCACTAGGTGTCACTGTAAGTCCAAGATGACACAAAGACAAGTGCACCTTTCATTTAATTTAGTTAAAGATTATAAAATTAAATTTGATGAAAATTTGTTATGAAATTGAAATGCGTAAATCTTAAAAGTAGGTTTAAAATGTTTCGTATCATCTAAGTTGTCATGGCTAGTAATTTTAGACACTAATCAAATCATAATGAGCTGCAATTGTTCTCTATTCTTCAGACGTAGACTCGTAAGCCATAATTTTGACTACTGGCATAAACTCATATTGTAGGAATATTGCAGAATATAGTTGTGCTTGAGGAATTTGTGAGCAAACCAATTTTTGTGAGCCTGTCTATTTGCAGTTCTTGCAAACTCTTTTATTCAGGCACAATGCCAAAGTTGGACAAATCCAGCAACAATTTTTTTTTTCAGAAGCATTCATTGTAACAGCCTGATTATTTCTAAACAAACTTAAAAACACCTGGCATACCATTACTGTAAAATAAATCTGAATACAGAAAGCTGAAAGAGACAAAAAGTCTTGTAACTACATCATTTTTAACAACATACAATGCTAAAGTACACATGATCTTCAGGTATGTCTGAGGCTGAGACTAAGGTTAGGACCTTTTTAGTTTTAACTGCAGTAATAGTGAAATAATTACTTAATAAAAACTACTCCTTTTAACATTTATTTCAAAGTCATATTCCAATATTAGATCTAAGGTTGGCCCCAGACACATTCACAAATGCAATGGCTATGCCCTGAATACCCATTGACTCCAGAAGCATCCCTGTCTCTTACCATCTACTCTGACTGAACATGTATTACTAGATAGCATTTTGAATCCTTTATCCAAATGGTGATGTGATTCAACAGCTCCAACGGTCTTTAATGACTATACTGACTGTCAAAACTTATGGGAATTTCCTTTCTATTCATGCTGTCAGTCACACAGTATGATAACGCAGCTATGAAAGCCACTTGGTCATTTAATACCATAGAAACATTATTAACACAACATTGAAACAAGTACTGCAGGTAACCTGCATTATGTGCTGAAAGATTAATTTATTTATAACAGGCATTCCCAAAACACATAACAGATCTTATGATCTCAAAATGCTTCATTAAAAAATAAAGGGGTAGATTAATATGAATGATTATAACTGGAGTTTTCTGCAGTAAAGCAACTAGTAAAATGTAGCCAAATAAATGATTGTGTGAAACACCCTTTTCATTCACACTAAAGAATGAAAATATCCTTTATAGACTTGTTAAGAAGTCTAACCAAATCAAGTCACAACCAGTGCTAATAACAAATACTTTCTATCCAATCTGCTCATTTATAAATGTAACTGAGCCTTTCATGAGTGTTCTGGGTGTTCAGATTTCCTGAGCAATCAAGTCAATACAGAGGTAGACATCAAGCATAAGAACAGAAACGGAGGGGATTTAATTATATTTGATCTCATGGCTGAGCTGACAGGAAGAGCTTCACTTCACTGCATTCAGGCATTTTTATGTCATGGCATCACTAGTCTGGGCGACTCTTCATTGGCTGTCTCAGATGGATTAGCCCATGGCGCAATAACAACAGCGTGAACTGCGATAAAACCTGCCCTGCATTCCTGTCATCACAAATCTAAACAGATGAGACAGACCTAAATGACAACTCACCCCTCCCTGTCCTCTCTTACCTCTCAGGTCAAATAAATCAGATATCCCGAGACCTCTAACTGCCCCAAAACTAAACCAAAACACTAAGGTGAAGTTTTGAAAATCTGTTGCAAAGATGGTTTGACTAGTCAAAATGGCCACACATGATGTACTGTATAAACAAATATATTAAAAAATATCACTGGTATAGGAAGCTTCAGAAAAGATTTTCTATGCATAATTCATCATAGATACATTGGAATACTGTATAGATGTATATAGATGTGTCTATACATTGTATAAATATCATTATTACTGTTAACAAAAGCAGAATTTTTTTTTTTCACCAAATGAATTAAAAATATAAACAAAACTAACAAATAATTTTCATGACTCCAAAACATACTATAATAAAATTAAAATGAATATTAAATTTTGTTTTAGAGACACAGTACATTAAAATTTACACTGAAAAAGTGGTAACATGCAACTGTTACCTCAAGTGTCTATTTCTACCTGATCTACTCTCACTGAGCACTTTATTAGGAACACTATGGTCCTAATAAAGTGCCCGACGTGGTCTTCTGCTGCTGTAGCCCATCCGCCTCAAGGTTCAATGTGTTGTGCATTCTGAGATGCTATTCTGCTCACTACAATGGTACAGAGTGGTTATCTGAGTTACCATAGGCTTTCTGGCAGCTTGAACCAGACTGGCCATTCTCTGTTGACCTCACTCTTCAACAAGGCATTTCTGTCCACAGAACTGTCGCTCACTGGATATTTTTTGTTTTTGGCACCATTCTGAGTAAACTCTAGAGACTGCTGCGTGTGAAAATCCCAAGAGATCAGCAGTTACAGAAATACTCAAACCAGATCATCCAGCACCAAAAATCATGCCACAATCATAAGCACTGAGATAATTGTTTTTACCAATTCTGATGGTTGATGTGAACATTAACTAATGCTCCTGAACCGTATCTGCATGATTGCATGATTGGATGATTAGATAAGCACATTAATATGTAGGTGTACAGGTGTTCCTAATAAAGTTCTCAGTGAGTGCATCTATTCCATAAAAAAATTACTTTTGTTGGTTTAATCTAATCTGTCAGGTAAATTTAGTCAGATTACATACATTTTTTGAACTGAATAAAACCAATTAATTTACATGGAACCATATGAAGCACATTTTTAAGGTTACCTTTACAAAAAAACATTTATAGTGCAACTTGCCTTGATTAAACAAGAAAATGTCACTCGATAGCTATATTAATAGATGACCCTGAGAATTATAACTGTGTTAAACATATTTAAATTATATTTAATATAGTATTTAAATGAATCCTAATATAAAACATATACTGTAAAACTAAACTGAAACTAGAAAAAAAAACTGAAAAACATAACAACTAATAGTCACAGAGTGAAAACGAATGAAAACTAAACTAAATCAAAACGAAAAATTGCTATACCCTGATAAACATGGAAAAACACAACAACCATTTACAAAATATACACAGACATTTTTTTAACCTACAGTACACTGAAAGAAAAAAAAAGTTGACCTAAAAATTTGCATTTTGTGGTAACTAAATTAACTGGTTTCAATCAAAAATATAATTTAACGTCAATAAATCAACCAGTACACATTAGGTTACAGCAACAAAACTAATTTTAAGTGTTAGATCAGGTAAAATAAGCTCCTTTAAAGTACCATGGTACAGTATTACCATGTTTTTTTGTTTTCATGTACCATGGTGGTAGCACCAGGTAGAACTGGCACCACCACATAACTTTTTTAAAGGAAACTAGCTGCTTCAATAAAACAAAATCTTATAACACCCAAGAATATTTTAAAATATAGTACAACACGAACTGCTAAACTACAAACTGTATTGTGAAACTAATGATATCATCATAGCACCGATATGTAGTATGTATTGAAAAAGAATAAAGTGGGCTCTGCAAGTGTTTTTCAGTAATAATATGTTGTATTGCTGATTGGCTGCTGGGTCAGCAACACACCATGAATACATTTACACACAGATTTTGTCGAATTGCTTCTAATTACCCTCATTGTAATGTGCAAGGAATGATTCCTCCACAGGCACACAGCCACAAACTGTAGAGGCACATCTGTCATTACTCATGGATTAACAGAGGGTTTCTCACTCAACTCTTCTTTCTTTGGAAGAATCCACTGCATGTTTTATTGACTTGGAGATGATTGTGCATGACAAGTTCATAATACAACTTTTCAGTCAATCATGCTTAAAGTACACTTTATGTAAGAAAAGGAAAGCTGTTTGATCATGGTTGTAAATTACCACCATGTTCATGGTGTTTTTCTTGATTATAAATAAAACAATGTCAACTAAATCAGGGAAACTCACTCAACATTTAGATGATATACATTCTATTCTATTCTATTCTATTTGTAAGTGAATAACTTTTACAGTGTCCATAAGTTTAAAATGAGTTATGAAAATAACCAAATACATTTTATGTAGATACAGATACTGTAAGAGTGGACGCTTTTTATTGTTTATGAAACAATTTCAGATCAATAATGACTTGGATGAAAAAACTAAATTACAGTGAAAATACACTATATTACCAAAACAGAGCCACTCAAAATAATAAAAACATTTCTGTGCAGTGAAAATAACTCTTTAATTTTGTCCTGTCTTGTTTTTTTTTTTTTCTTTCTTTTAAAGGCTGCAACCTTCCTCACATTATGTAAGACCATTAAAGTTCTTATATTTCCCCTATACATTATCTGAGGCTAATATCTCCTGAAGCACCTCTGTGAGAAAAATTCTCAGATGATGTACCTCCCTCCTCAGTAAAAGCTGAAAATTCATTATGCTATGGCAGGCTAACATAATACCAGGATGCTGCCTTTCCCACTGTGGCAAGGTCATCCCCTCAGGGATCTTTTCACATAATCTGAGAGTAATTATAAAACAAACAGCAGAAGCCGTTGTTTCAGATAGCATCAAGGGCAGAAACACGCCAATGAGGCAGCAACACTTCAGAGAACTGGAAGTTTCAAGCAGGAAACCTGAAAAAGCCTATCACAATAGTTTCTACACATTTGCAGCTTTTAGCACAACAATAAACCCTGCATTTCTATTGTTGGCAAGGCTGCAGATGGCTGTTAGACATATATGATACTTTGTTTTAGAATGCAGGTGGCAATCATCTAAATGCACAATTATAATCAAACATATTTATTCAAATTGTTCATATGAAAAAAGATCCTCATTATATTCTAAGTTTTTATTCTTATATTCATTTAACTTTATTACAAAAATATTTTAATATACATTAGCTTCTGTTATTTGTTTTGCTATAAAAAATGAAAATTTGATCACTTATAAAGCTACAGCTTGAAAGTCCTATACCGTATGCAAATATTTTCATCTAATGGCAAGCTAAGCTTGTGTAATGTGGGTGTGAAGGGGTGTGTTAGCTTTTTATATTTGCAATCTGAATAGCTGCACACACAGACACAGCAAGACTCACCTCTTTTCTGCATAAAACTGAAGAGATCGTCAAGGAACTCCTTTCTTTTCTCATCATCATCCAGTTCATACAGCTGTGAAATGACAAAGAAGATGCATCATTAGTATTTTGAGAAGATGGAATATTATGTCTGTGTTGTTCTGGGAGTTATTCATAGCAATTATACCTAGAAATTTTAAGTATACAACAGGGCCAGAAATTAACCCGGGCTCGGGGCAAAAATGCCACCAAAAGTGTAAAAAATGGCCCAGATATTTTAAATGTGATGACAAAAATGGATTAATCAAATTAATCTTTAAAATGTATTAAACAAAGCATTTATTGGATTATGATATCTATTAAAAGACAGCTACTTTTTTATTGAATGTTCATTTGATTGAGAATTGATTTCAATTAATTTACTTGAAGAATTTAGTTAAAAAAATGGCACTAAATATCAATTCCACAGGGCAAATATTGCTCCTTTATAAAATAGCTAATTTCTGACACTGCTATATGCTCATCTGTCATTAAATATACTGTATTATAGCTGGATGCTGATACAATCCCACCTGTGTGAAACCACATGCATTCTACATGAGCTTTTCCCCTTATTGGCTATTCCATTATGTTTCTCATCCTGTCCCTCTCTATACATGATCAAAAGAGCCTTTTAAAAGCCATCTCGAAAACAGAACTGCAACCTGATGGAAATATGTTCCTCAACCTTCACTTTCAATAAGTCTTAGTCCACGTTAACAGGCGAGCAGGTCGATACAGGAAGACAGAGGGATGACCTTTGGAAACAGCGGGGCACATGGAACAAGGCCCCGGAGATAATAACCGATCATTTAAGAGTGTATTAGCTGTCACCAATATTAAAGGACCAATGCAATCAATGCCTCAGAAAGAAGGTACAGTGGGTTTAAAGTGTGAACAAACACAACTGGCTTTTGCCCATACATGACATTTCAAATAAAAAATGTGCTATTTGAAATACAGCAAGCAAACCAAAAGAATCTCTAATACAACATTATCCTCTAAAATGCAGTAAAGTCTGTAAAGTCTATACAGTATATCCTGCATACTTTTAAGATTTATTTAAAGAAAGGTCCATCTGAATCAGACAGTTCAAGTTGAAGTTCACCCAAGAATGAACATTCTCTTGTCATTTACTCGTTCCAAACCCGTATGTCTTTCTTTCTTCCATGGAGCACAAAGAGATTTTAGGCAGAATGAAAGCCTCAGTCACCATTCAGTTTCATTGCATCTTTTTTCCATAAAATGAAAGCCATTCTGACAACTCCTTTTGTGTTCCATGGAAGATAGAATGTCATATAGGGTTGGAATGACAAAATTAACATTTTTGGGTGAACTAGCCCTTAAACTTAAACTCATTTACCCTTGCTATGTGGTTGTCCAGTTGTGTAGATGTAATTATGTTTGTGCAGATATTGATGCACAGACTTTAAGCGCAGTATTATCAACTGTGTGGCAAGTTGTTGAGCATCAGAATTTGTAACATGAGAAACCTGCTTCAATTGATGTGTTCGAGAAACACAAGAATACATTTATATGCTAATATGTGGAATAAGCCAAACAACACAATTTCTCTGGCACATTAACTAGCATTCGGGCATAGAGAATCACTTCAAAGTATTTATTAACCATAAAAATACATACTATCATACAAATACAAAAATACTTCTATAAACACCCAGACACATTTACAAGATATTCTTTTTTTAAACTGTGAAGAATCAATTTAAACAATTTTAAATTATGCCTAACCAATCTTTCCACATTAAAAATAAATAAAAATTCACTTCAATCAAGCCAACACTCTGCCCACAGATAAAATGGCAGGAGCCATAACAGTAAATTAGAGATTTATTACAGTAAGATTGAGGTGATGTAATTGTGCAGAGGTCATCACTAAGCTGGAGTGACCAGTAAAGGGATAATTAATGACATCTACAACACTCCATTAAATATTAACAGATGGAAAATACATTAGAGCTCTGCTTCACTTTTGAGTGGTCCATTACGGTCATATTAGTTCTGTTCCGAGCATTATTACTGCAGGAATGTAGAGCACTGAATGCATTTGGACTCACAAATCCTACATGATTCAGAATTTGTTCACATACTGTATGCCAAATATTTTGTTAAATTACATCTACATTGATTCGAAGGTCTGATTCTGAAAATCTCTCTCATGAGTTTATGCACATGAGTTGTTGAATTATTTAACTATGGGTACTTTTGGCGCTATTGACTTAAAGGTGCACTCATTAATTTTTGCCTCATTAAAAAAGTTTAACTCTTTAAGAAATCGATTGCAATTTTGAAACATCTTTATAAAATCATGATAACTGACATACGAAACCTTATAAAATATGTTTTATTCTACATGGAGGGGTTCCCCTCATGGGAGGTGCCATACTTAATCTCAGTAACCACCCTGTTATTAGACACTTTCACACATAGATGAAATTAATCATGGCTGACTGTGAATAGTGATTTTCTACAATGGCATCTTTAAATAAAAACATTTGTGATTGAATGATGCTGCATCCATGCTCCTAAGTAGGGATGTGCACGAGTAATCGACTAATTGAGTACTATTTCTGCACCAGCTAGTCGACTATTAAAAAAACTACTCAAATATTAATATTATTAGAATTTTTATTAAATTCTACTCTATTGATATTTGGTTCTTGTTGGAATCATGCAAACCAACAGACGAGGATTTGCTTTTATGGTGGAATGAAACTGTGAAGCAGTACGAGAAACTCTGAAGCTTATTAGTACAGTATGTGTGTGTGTGTGCGTTAAATCTCTTAACATGGGCAGAGCGGATTTTATAAAAAGCCAACTTTCAGCACTTGTTTTTCTGTATAATAACATCTGAAATTATAAATATGTGATGGTGTTTATGTAGACTCAGATATTATACAGTATATGTGCATTACCCGAATGCCATCAGAATTGGTTACTATCTTTCTAAGCTCTGGGTGAATGCAAATCTTTTTTTCCTTAAAATGTTTTTTTATTTTTTTAATCTTATTTTCATTTTTACTAATGCATATTGTTCATTGTTTATTTTGAAACCGTTCTTGGAAAAATTTGTGAATAAAACAAAATCTAAATTTCACGTACATGCCATACTTTTTACATTTTAACTTATGAGTAATCGATTACTCGTTTTTTTGTGGGTTAGAGTACTCGACTACAAAATGTTTTGAAAATGTCAATCCCTACCCCTAGGTGTCAGTGTAAGTCCAAGACAATGTGAACAAAAACTTACTGAGTGCACCTTTAATGTAAACTAAAAGCAAACTTTTCAAAACACTTTTCAAATGCTTGAGTTTCATTATGTTGGCTTGATGAAGCCAAGATACTGTTATTCTACAAACTTTACCTATCTAGTTTTAATATGTCAGCTACACATTCATGCACCACAAGACAACTCAAGCATTTTTGTAATTTTTTCCTAAATAGTAATTTTTATGAACCAACAAATGTCATTTTCACCGCATCCCAAATTATGTATGTGTTGTCTGACAACATTCTGTGGTGGAAATTACATTTTAAACATTTTTGGAATAGAATGGCAGACTCCTTTGTCTTGCTAAGGGTAATTTCATAGCTACATTTTACATATCATAAACACACACATAACTAAATCATCTAAATGTTTTTTTTTTGTTTTGTTTTTTACATTATCATAGTAAATGTAAAATAGTAACATTGCAATAATTACATTTTTTATGATAGACTTTTGTATTTTAAGATTGGAAGTCAGGGTCTGGGACGAGGTTAAAACAATAAAATCTATAAACAAAAGCCATTTAAAAGTAGCAAAAATAAATGATAAAGGTGGGTAAAAAGTTCCCAAGTTTAAATACAAATCAATCCCTGGGGAATACAATAATTAAGGGCATGAAGTATTTCCTTTCTTACTGAACTATTCAGTTTTGAGCGTGAGTGTGTGTGTGTGTGTTCGTTATGAAGCTTCTAAATGATTCCTCCAAGTTTCAAATGACACAGGCTGCTTATAATGTCAAACCCTTTAGGCTGCTGATCACACACTGACTTAACCATGAATGACTGAAGGTTAAACGTGTACAGGCAAAAAACAGAGAGGGGAAGATGTGATGCCAAATGCTCATTTGAGTAATTTATGAATTACGTATTTGAATAAAAACTTTCAAAAATACAATGATTTGTCCTTACAAATAAATTATTTAGCATTTAATATATTATCAGAGCTCATTTAAATCAGAAAATGAAAAAAAACAAAACAAAACTGTAAAACATGATGAACTTTAGTAACTTTTAGAATATATATTATTGTTGTTTAGGTGTGCACAATGTAAGAAGTATCACAGCAGGATTTCAGTAGAGGGAGCTCTTCACAATACAATAAATTATCCTTCACACACAACTAAAATGTTCCACATCTATAAAGACATCTATAAAGACATTTTCGCCTGTGGTTTTCTTTCGCCTACCCTGACCAACTTTGAGGGATCTGACAAATCATATACACTGACTTCTAGACTGTGAGTAGAACAACAAACACTTTTCTTGTGTTTAAACAGTGTCCAAGAGCTATCAACATAGTTTCATAATCCTCAAATCAGGTAGGTGGGCCAGTGACAGGGTGACATTCTTTGTCAGTGAAACACACACACACACACACACACACACACACACACACACACACACACGTTGGTGCAGCTATCCTTATGAGGACTCTCCATAGACGTAATGATTTTTATACTGTATGCACTATAGGTTCTATCCCCTAATCCTCACAAAAAACTTTCTGCATTTTTACATTTTCAATAAAACATCGTTTAGTTTGTTTTTTAAGCGATTTGAATTATGGGGACACTAGAAATGTCCTCATAAACTACATTTATAGCATAATATCCTTGTAATTACCAGTTTGTAACCTTAAAAAATTTCCTTGTAAACCACCCAAGCCCGCCCACACACATACACACACACACACACACACACACACACACACACACACACACACGTTGGTGCAGCTATCATTATGAGGACTCTCCATAGACATAATGATTTTGATACTGAACGAACTATACTATCCCCTAACCCTAACCCTAACCCTACCCCTAAACCTAACCCTCACTAAAAACGTTCTGCATTTTTACATTTTCAATAAAACATTGTTTTTTAAGCGACTTGAATTATGGGGACACTAGAAATGTCCTCATAAACCACATTTATAGCATAATACCCTTGTAATTTCCAGTTTGTAACCTAAAAAAAAAGTCCTCGTAAACCACTTAAACCTGCCCACACACACACACACACACACACACACACACACACACACACACACACACACACACACACACACACACACACACACACACCATTCATTTTTTAAGTGTCAAAAGCAATGAAGTCAATGTAGGGGGAGCAGGAATATGACTTTGAACCCAGTTCAAGTGAAGCTTCAGGCAGTCTAGAACTAAACTACTATATGTCATACTAAAACCTGGAGGCTCAGCAGAGGGACTGACTCTTAACCTAAAAGTTTGGAAATGCTTTTACTTCTTTACTTTGTAACCTCTGTGACCTTGCAAATAATACACGCTCTGTTTAATATGTGCAAGAGCACTTATTAAAAATTCTGGCTTTCAGCAAAGCAGAAAAGTAAAAATGTTAGGTACTGTATTATATAAGTTATTACCTATAAAAGATAAGGTAGTCAATTTAGAAGTTCAAGCAATATCACACAAGCAAGGCTGCTGTAGTGCGGGGTGTTGCAGGTTATTACAGCGGTGGTGATATTCAATACAAATGCACCATGCTCCATCAGTGACCACGTTTACATGCACTTAAGAAAACTGTTTGTTCCAGGGTTTTTGCAGAAAGCAGCGTTCTGAAACATCATGTAAACGAGAACGCTATTTTCCTTACACAGTTTAAAGGATTAAGAGAAGGCATTTAACACACCTGGGTGTCTCCCAGAGAACGCAGCTTATGTGGTCATGTAAACCCCTTGTGGCCAAAGGTTTTTGAAGGATGTGCATGTGCGTGAAACAGACCGGATGACTAACATCATAGGATGGACCCATATATTATACACAATGGTCAATACAACTGAAAGTATTAAACATTTCTGGGAGTGCAGTGGGAAAAGGGAAAAGCATACAGTACACTATAAACTATACCCATTTATACACACCAATTTAAAATATCGACTACTGTCCCTCATGTCCGTGTATATGCACTCAAGTACACTGGGGGAATCCCAGAGTTTGATGTAAGAGGAAAACCCCAATATTGAAGTGCAATTCCGCTGCAGGTGCGATGGAAAGTTAAGGAAACAAAGAGAGCAACAAATAAAGCAAAGCAACAGAGAATAAAATAACTAAGTCTTCCTCTGATCCCATGCTTGTTATTTACACAGGCGTTATGGGGAAATTACGTTGCTGTGGAGAAAACTGCTTACTGACCAATCCGCATGTATATGGTTGTAAAGAAAAAGCCGATGACACAGTGCTTGTAAACCTTTACGACGTCTTAAGTCTTAAGCAGATTCAAGTCTTAAGCAGATTTCTTGCAATAAATGGCTTTCTGGTGTATATGTAAAATCAGTGAAGTGTCCCAAGGTAGTTATGCTAAATATCAGCACTCTTACAACACAGATTTGAGGACCGGAACGGTTGCTTAATAAGTCATTAAAATACTATGGAATTGCATTACCGTATTTAGCAGTGTAGCGAATTTGTTCTGAATGTGCTTTATATTCTTGGGAAAATGTGAGTGATGTATTATTTTTAAATAATTGTCAAAATGATTGTGATGCGATAAAATAAAAAGATGAATAAATGTGGAATAGGTCATTTTAAAGGTAACAATCACTGTGCTAACAAACCACTAATTAACAAGCATCAATACTGGGGGAAAAATCCCATGACATCAGAATCGATCACAAGATCCTCCCTCATTGTGTGTGGCACTGATAGTGTGTGTAGACACGTGTGTATGTGTGTTTATGCACTGGGTCCTGGAGCTCCTGGGAAACTGCTGGGCTTAACATGCCTGTGTGTGTGTGTGAATGTGAGTGTGTGAGAAGCACAAGCGCAAGGGAGCAGGAGTTAATTCGGGAACAGCAAGACTGGTCACTGTGGCACTGGTCCAAACTGGCGGACTGCCAGTACTGCTTCCATTCCATTACACACACACACACACACACACACACACACACACACACACACACACACACACACACACACACACACACACACTGCCATACACACATGCTCATCCTCACAATGGTGTGGAGCTCTGCAGCAAGCTCAGCTGACATAATGAGATGTGTAAGCTAATATGAAGAGCTGATCTTTGTCTTTCCTTGATGGAGTTCCTCCTAATGGGATTTGTCCGGGTACTTGAGCTGACGGACTGGATTAAGTGGCAGTGAGTTGAGCATGTACTGCCAGAGCTAAGTGTTATTTTACGGGGGCAGAACTGTGCAGGTGCCCTTTTAACTCCCTAGAGGGAGCTGTGAGAAAAGGTCCTTCTGCGATGAATATGGGCTTTTGCCCAAACTACACTAGACCTACAGTGAGACACTTGTGAAAATGCTTTTATTTAGTATTTTTCTATTTTTATTTTTTTTCATTGCAAACTACAATAAAATATACAATTATATAACAATTTGAGATAAAAGTTGCATTGAAAAATTAACATGAGTTTCAGGATATCTTCAGTATTTGGAACAGCTCTTTTTTGCTTTAATGACAGCATGCATTTGAGCTAGCATGGACTTCACAAATTTGTGCAAAACCTGATGATCCATGCATTATTTTTCTCAATATATATCTCAAACTTAAAAAAACATAACACAAACACACGTGGCCGCGTGCGTCTCTCTCTCTCGAACTGGCTTCTCCAGCTCCCCTTTATCTAGCTCTCCCGCTGATCACCTGATTCAGCGCCGGCTGTGCGTCCTCACGGCCCGGCCATGCCCTCCTCCTCATCACAATGGTCAATGACACAAATGTGCTTATTTGATTAGTGATTAAGAAATAGTGCAGAAATTTAAATAATTCTTATTTGTTTTATATCATTTTTCTTCTTCTTCTTCTTTTTTTTTTTTTTTAATATTTTTCTTTTAAATCCTAAAACTTTCTTTTTATTTTCAGGTTTAAATTATATTTTAAATCCCATATTTAAGGGGATTCCCATATTAAGTGGACTCAAATTGAAACCACACTAAATCAGATTGCTACGGTGTGGACCACTGCTATGGGAATTCAAGATCAGTGTGCCCCAAACAAGCTAGTGATCAAATTTTGATGTATTGAACAGACAAATAAAATCCATTATATAATTTTAAAGGTAATGTGACATAAGGTGAGTCTAATGTATTCAAGAAATTCTAATCCTAAAAACCAGCAGCTATATTCACAAGGCAGGACTGCTTGAGATAGCTCTCTGACTATCGCACATGAATCAAATATGGCCACCAAAAACATCTCTCTCTCTCTCTCTCTAGGTTCAGTCCTTTATCTGGACTCAAGATGGCGGCGAGTATGGCTGCTGCGTTGCGAGCTCCGACACAACTCAGTACAATACTGTACATTCTATATATATATACTTTTTTATATATTTTTATTTTGTATTTTTATTGAATAATGTGTATCTATATAGTGCGTATTGTATACTGTACAGTGTATGTTATTATTTGTATACTGCTGAGTGTAATTATGTGTATAACAGACGTTTAAATTGTGTTGTGTTAATTTGATGTTATTGTAAATTGGTATATGTCTCATCACTGTCACGACTGCTATGTTGATCGGAACTGCACCCAAGAATTTCACACACCATTGCACTTGTGTATATGGCTGTGTGACAATAAAGTGATTTGATTTGATTTGATTTGATTTTAAAAGCTCTACTGATTTAGAGAAGCTGTCTGCAGGCAAACAGTGATCTCCTTAAAGCCTGCACAGGATTTTAGCATGTGTGGATCAAAGTCAACAATGGCATTAATTTATCCCTACATTTACGGCTGATATGTGGGGATGCAATTGCCCCGTACCATCCCCTGGTGAAGTAATTTTATTACATTAGGCTATTTCTTTATTGTATTGAAGACTTTATTCTAAACATGTGTCCTTTCTGTGATGAAAGAGAACTCTTATGATGGTGTGTGCTGATTTAAAGGTGAAGTGTGTAATTTCAGTGCCATCATTGTTTTCAAACAGGTTTACTGAAATTTTTGGGGGGTAGGTCTATCTGTTTGCCTACCAATGGCAGTTTGTGGAGTATTCGGGAAATAATTATTTTTTCAATTCCGTTTGGTGACGCTAGTGGTGCAGAAATTACACAAGTCACCTTTAAAGCTTTAAATAACTCTATTACAGTCTAAAGTTACTTATTCAAATGTATGCATATTTTTATGTTTACATTTTCATTTGCTAAAATGCCATGTTCAGATTGGTCAGTTGCAGTCAAATGATGCAATCAGAGATCAACCACTGCTTCTGCTTTTATCTGGTGCCACAGGCAGAATGTGATGATGGTCCATCAACCGTCCTTCACCATTGTGTTTTACTGTGTAATCTGAAGACTTGCACTTTGTCCATGAGATTACACAAGAAGCCTGAATCCTCTCTGCTTGACCACAAGCTCAGAGACATTATCAGATGCACAAAGGCAACTAAATGAGAACCTTCTCTAGTCTATGCATAGTTATTTAGATAATTTGGCTTTTACCTTTATAGCTGTATTTTGGTTTGATGTGAATAAAAATTAACTGTTCACATAACCTCAGTCATTTAAGGGTAGTGAGAGAAAAGAGAAAAAAGAGACAGTAGGTTGTCTGACAGAATTAAAGACACTTAAATGGCAAGCCCCAGTATTGTAATTAAGGCATTAGACTGAAAACTGCTCGGCGCTCACATTTCGCTCTTTCATTACAAGTGAAAAACACAGCAAATCTTCATAGTCACTCAAGCAGAGCACCATGAATTATACATCATCTGATCAGGACAGTTTCTTTATGTGTGTGTGTGTGTCTTTTTTAATCAATAATTTAATGTAAAAACTTAAATGGCTAATTGGACGTTTTTCAAAAACAAGATTTTAGGTTTAAATTTATGTGAATATACATGTGAAAGTGTGTCTTAGGTACTGTGACTGGTAAAAATTTATTTTAGTTCACAAATTCGTTTTTAATGGTCTTGCAATGTAGCAAATTATTATTATTATTATTATTTTTTTTAAACAAGTACAAATGTTTCATGTAGTCTCTCAAAATGAGGTCACAAGAGCTGCATTGCATAATAATGATAAATGAATGAGAATTTTTTTTTTTAAATAGTTTTAGATTGAGTTTATCATGTCACATTGCAGGACATGTCAACTTCTCAAAAGTATTTCATGTTGACTACACCCTTTATTGGTTTGTCTTGCTCCATGAAAGTATGCTTGTCTCAAATTACAGGGTAGGTTGTTTTTATCTACATGTATAAAAAGAAAATGCTGGTTTTTAGCAAATAAAATATGTAAAACACTTAGATCTTCAGTTTTAAAATGTGAATAAACTGACCAGTAATTAAGTCAAAACAAGCCAGTCAGCTTTGTGACTTCTGCATTCTTTACAGGAACAAGCAATATGTATCTCTCAAAGAGAGGGTGCCTGTGTGGAGTGAATCTGGAGAGTTTTTGCTGTGGATTTAGGAGGTTTCAAGTCTATTTTCAAACCTGACTTTTGAGGGGAGGATGTATTGATAATATACTAATATAGACAGGTGCTATATAATGGATTTATCAGCTTACGTATATCATACAGGGGCAATGGTCACCTTTTTACTTCAAACTATTAAAAGTGAGTAAATAGGGCTCTGTATTACTAGACCTTAAACCCTATAGTGATGACAGAGGAGCAGCTTATAAAGCTTTATGGTACAGAATAAAATACATACTCTCAATAATGTGTGTAGCATACACCTAAATGTACATTGCATTATCTTGATTACTGATTAACAATCTAAAGCAATAAAGGTTCCATTGAAATTGTGGCAATATCACAATCAAAGTTTTACAGGCCTTTTGTGGTGAGTGTCTCTGACTAAGTGAAATAAAGTAGTGTATGCTTCTATCAGAGTTAAGTGTACAGTGACTGATATAGTTCTCATTTCAATGCATTTGGCGACTGCATAAGTACGTAAAAGTAAGCCCAGATGTTTTCTGCATTTTCTGCACTGATTTTGAGGGAAAATCTGTGAAACTACGCTGGATGGATTTAAACATGATAAAATTAGTCACTCTTATTAGTAGCTGAAAGTATAGTCAAATTAGCAAAAATATTTAAATGTGATGTAACTTTTTTGATGTCAAAATACGTTATACTATCCCAGTTTATTGTTCATAGAAAAATATAAGTAAGCCATCATGTACAAAGTAACATTTATCTTTAACAACACTATCAAAGTGAATAGCAGGCACAACAATGCCACTACAACATAGACCACCGTCTTGATTGTTTTGGGTTGAATGGATCACATGACAACAAATATGACATTATTTTCAGATTTCTCTGAAAACACGAAGAGGGCATTTTCAAAATAATCCACTTGGGAAAGCGTTTTCAAAAAGCTCAGTTTTCGCTGTCAAAAACGCTGCCTCAGTGTGGACAGAAGGCCAAAACACAGAAAACCCTATTAAAAAGACCAGCTTAACCAGCATACAATTCCCATGCTGTTCTAGGCTGGTCAGTGCTGGTCTAGCTGGTAGACCAGCAAAGCCATGCTTTTCACCAGCAAAAACTAGCTGGTTGACCATCATGGTCTTTCTGATGAAGCTGGTTTAAAAGCCTGGTGGAGACACCAACACACCAGCATCCCATGCTGGGGGGACCATCACCCAAAACACAACGTAAGTTGGTGATCAACAATGCTGGTTATTTCAGCAGGGAAGATGCACTTTCAAAAAAAAAAAAAAAACGTATTAGTGTGGGCGTGACTTGAATGAATTTCGGGATTGTATCTTTAAAATGAGTTTTGGGCGATTCATTTAATCCACTGCCAGTTACATGCGAATTTAAAAGGAAATAACAATCTGACTGAAAAAAAAAAGCAAATGCATATACATGCAAGACTTTCACAGATCTTCAGTATGGCTGATATCAACATGCAGTGACACAGATGAGATGCACACACATTAGATATTCCACTTAAATAACTCAGAATTCTGCTCTAAACGTTAATGTTTAATCATTAAATGCAAGTATAATAAAGAGCAATGGTGTGCCGGTTCATAGCAATTTTTTCTTTTTTATCATGCTTTATTATCATGCAGTAATACACTGCCAATGTATGCCATCATGAAATCAGAGACTTTCCCCTTTGAAATATGAACACAAGTGGTCAAAAGAGACAAGGTCTGCTTGTGATTGGATCAGCCAAAATGCATCTTCAATACCTGGTATAAAAGAAATTTTTGAGTCGGGACTAATGGTCATGTAGTTAATACACCCAATCATGTAGTGTGCACACCACCACAACCAAAAATAAAAGACTGTGAGTCTTTAAGTGTGTACAGGGCACAGACTGCAAGTTGTGTAGTGTGCGCTTGGCTTTACCTGCCATTAAAGGGATAATTCACCCAGAATGTTAGCCTCAGGGCATTTTCAGACCTGTAGCTTGTTTGATTTGTTCCGAAACAGGGGCTAAAGTTGTTACAATGTTGCATTTTCCTCTTGGTTCGGTTTGCTTTCACAAGACATAATTTCAAAATGGACCAAATTGTGTCAATAAAAGTCACAGGTAAGCAAACTGTCCCCTTATTGGTCAGAACGTTTGTGTGCTGTTCCGTGATTTAAAGTTAAATTGATATACCTGTTAAATGTTTTCAACCGTAACACATTTTCGAGTATTGTTTATGTCACGCTTATGCAAAACTTCACTGCATGGTATAGAATGAGCGTTCCAGTCAGAGGTTGCATGGCAAATACATTTTATCCAACACACAAATGATAGGCGATGTAAAATTTGCATCATAGTTATTTTTATCCATCATTAGTTGCTTTTGTATTATTTCTGTATTGAAAAGTGCCTGTTCTCACGGTCACAGAGCTGACTCTCGTGCGCACAAACACACACACACACACACACACACAAAACAGCAGGGAGAAGCCACGGGAAATTATTATTATTATTATTATTATAACTGTCAAAAAGTTGCTGATGCCATCCTACCTGTGTTCTGCCACTATCCGAGAGAAGTGATCATTTTAAAATTACATCAGGAATGATAAAACAGCTCCTATTTTAAACATGCAACTACATCTAATATAGTCGCCAAAAGGCTATATATGAGTTTTGATGATGAATTACAGTGAAGCGCTGATCTACAGAGGTATATTCATGGTTTTTATAGGGATATTGTTTGGTTCGTTGGTCCGTTGGGTCGGATTGCATTCTCGCCACAAGCAAACCGTTCCAGGGTTCGTTTGCAATCGGTCTGAGACTTCCTCATCTAGGTGGTCTCGGACCACTTGTTTAGGTGCAGATCTGAGTGCAATTGCCATGTTCATATATGCCTAAAGGAACCGAACTAAGGGAGAAAACGCACCAGGTTCCGAAACAAATGCTCCAAACTAGCCAGGTGTGAAAACACCCTCAGTCACCCTGTACTTTCATTTCAAAAGATGCAATAAAAGTAGGCTAACATGCTAACCATCTGCCTAAAATCTCCTTTTGTGTTCCACTGAAAAAAACAAAAAAGGGGTTGGGAACAACAAGAAGGTGAGTAAATGATTTTCATTTTTGGGTGAACTATCCCTTTAAATCTTCAAAAGAGCTAGTAGCTAGAGCTGGGAATACATGTACCTGTGACACCAATCTTTTCTACAATGTGTTGATGCTAATGAATGCTGTCACCCTACTATGGTGATCTACAAAATAGGAAGAACCTCACACTTGCAAACACACTTATTCATTTGGGAGACACTTTCTTACCAAACCAATTTGCAATCTAACTGTAAAAAAACCTTCTGTTTGCATGCACATGTATGAAAGGGAAGTATAAGCTTTGTCTGTAAAGGTTAAAGGTTAGCAAAGACGACCCAACTCTTCAACTTGTCTTTTTTCCAGTGCCGCCTTCACTTGGCATACAATGACCCAGCCCTATTATTACAAGCTTTCAAATGTTCCAATGAAGTAACAACTCTCTTCATCTTTACTACTTCAAAGCCACATGCCCTCTGGTCCTATAATACAGATTCAATCATACACTAAATCATTTGGTTAAATCAGCTTATTATCTCTTTCAGCCTTTTATTATGAGAGATATCCTGCCTCATGTATTCTGTCGTGATTAGCAACAAAACAGGCCTCTTTCACATGTCATTCTCACCACTCCCTCAGAATTAATTACGACCCACGCTAACGTATCATACGCTCTTGTGAAACCAGGTTTACAACACAAAATTCCACCTGTCTCCCATTATCTATAAAAATGGGACATATAATCTTGATATATAAACAAGCTTCTAGGCATTTAATCCAGCTCTGGGTTCATTTTATTCAGGGTGACCCCCTAGATGGGTTATAGAAAGCCTTTCAAACACAATTCATGTGACAAATGTGCTGGGTGTGTGTTTGATGGATGGCGTTCACTCCCAAAAGTTTTCTTTGCATAAAAAATAACTGCTGATAGTAGTCCTGCTTTCACATTTAATGGGTCATAAGACATCAGGACGTCAGATGAAGAATTAGAAATTACAGGTAGTGGCAGCACTGGTAAGATAATTCAATAGCAAACAAAACTGCACCAAAAATAACATCGTGTTCTGGATGACTCATGACTAAAAACGACAGAGACACCAAAATCAAAATTAGCAGAAAGATACAGTATACCTTTATAACCTCTAACCAATAATAAAAATATATTATAATATAATATATCACTCGTTATATAAAAAAGCCATTTCCACATTCAGGCTTTAAAAATGTGACTGCTTAAGAGTTCTGTAAAAGTAAAATGTCTGGTTTCACGTACAGTCAATACCCTCAAAGCCTTTATAATTAAAAAGACATGTGAAAAGAACACATTCTAAGCATTTCTTTCTCTTTTTTTGTGGTCATTCTGAACAAATGTGCCCTTCGGAAAACTATTTGGCTGAAACACAAAACATTTGAATTGTTACTCGACAGCTGCAAATAGGATTCCATAGAACCATACTTCAATGAAAAACAAGTGCAGCTCTTGTATCTACAGTCTGGAAATGTACCAGCAACAGCTTCCCAAACCAACCACCGTTTTGGGAAAACTCTACTTTACAATTCCTACAGTAAAAGTAATGTTTAAAAAAAAATTTATAGCATAAGTCATACTCATAATATAGATGTTCAAGATAACGTGGGATAAATTCAAAGGAAAACAGGTCATGTACCTACAGATGCAAACTCATGAGAAAATGTGACATATGGATTAGCATTTAAATGCTAATAAATAATTGCATCATTATACTGTAGCAATGACCCACACAGAATAAACACAAAAAGAGGCTGCTGACATACAGACTATACAATTGATATATTGATCACCTCCCCCAGTCATTAATTTGTGGAAAAATAGACTCAGCACAGCCTTTTAAAATGAAACACTTTAGTTGTGAGGTGAACAAGCCTTTGTTTTATTCTGGAGCTGATGGGAAGAACTACAGGGAAAATAAAGGGCTCGTGGTTTGTGTGTGTGTGTGTGTGTGTGTGTGTGTGTGTGTGTGTGTGTGTTGGATGGGGGAGCTTTGTGATCTCTCTGTCCTTCACCTGTGTCCGAGCAAAGACAAGGGTCAGACATGATTTATGCAATAAGTATAGAAAACAGTAATGAGGATGCAAGGAGTCAAATCTCAAATATGGGTGCAGTCTACCAAAGATAACCTTTTAAACAGCCATTGTTGAATTATTTTAATTAATGTAATTTTAATATAGGTTATTAAATTATTATATTTTAATTTAATTGTGTTTATTTATCCATTTTAATGGAATTACTTTATAGCCATACAAATTAATTAATTAATTAATTAAACTTTACTGCATTAAATGATTACATTAAATTAAAATTTAATGTATTTTTTATATTTGATCATTTTAATGTAATTTTGTGTTTGCACCTATCCTTCATAATTGAGTGAAACTAGTAAGAATTTATCTATTTCAGCATTTAGAATACTATCATATATCATAAAAAGAGAACACTTTATACAGCCATTTTATTTCATTATTTAAAAAAATACAAATACGTTTTTTGTATGAAATGTTCTCTTTTTATAAGGTTTATGGTAAATTTTTTTTTACTGTATATATATATATATATATATATATATATACACTACCAGTCAAAAGTTTTGAAACACTCATTCTTTATTATAATTTTTGTCACATTTTAGAATAATAGTAAAGTCATTAAAACTATGGAATAACATAAATGGAACTATGGGAATTATGTTGTGACTAAACAAAATCCAAAATAAATCAAAACTGTGTTATATTTTAGCATCTTCAAAGTAGTCACCCTTTGCCTAGATTTTGCAGACATGTACTCTTGACATTTTCTCAACCAACTTCTTGAGGTATCACCCTGGGATGCTTTTTAAACAGTATTGAAGGAGTTCCCATCTACGTTGGGCACTTATTGGCTGCTTTTCTTTATTATTTGGTCCAAGTCATCAATTTCAAAAACTTTTTTTATTTATTTTTATAATTAAATAAATTAATATGTTGGCACAATTATATTTTTGTCTACAAAACTAATTTCGAACATTTAAGCATACACCTTCAGATCAAAAGATTTTTAAGATCACGAGAAACATTTCAGTCAAGTGTTTCAAAACTTTTGACCGGTAGTGTGTATATATATATATATATATATATATATATATATATATATATATATATACACACATACATACACACACACACACATTCTGAGATGCTTTTCTTCTCACCACAATTGTACAGAGTGGTTATCTGAGTTACCTTAGACATTGTCAGTTCAAACCAGTCTGGCCATTCTCTGTTGACCTCTCTCATTTCCATACACAGAACTGCCGCTCACTGGATGTTTTTTGTTTTTGGCACCATTGTTGGTAAATTTTAGACACTGTTGTGCATGAAAATCCCAGGAGATCAGCAGTTACAGAAATACTCAAACCAGCCCATCTGGCACCAACAATCATGCCATGGTGGAAATCCCTGAGATCACATTTTACCACATTCTGATGGTTGATGTGAACATAAACTGAAGCTCCTGACCCGTATCTGCATGATTTTATGCACTGCACTGCTGCCACATGATTGGCTGATTAGATAATAAAGATGGATGATTGTTGGTGCCAGACGGGCTAGTTTGAGTATTTCTGTAACTGCTGATCTCCTGGGATTTTCAAGCACAACAGTCTCTAGAATTTACTCAGAATGGTGCCAAAAAAAAAAAAAAAAAAAACATCCAGTGAGGGGCAGTTCTGTGGACTGAAATACCTTGTTGATGAGAGAGGTCAACGGAGAATGGCCAGACTGGTTCGAACTGACAAAGTCTACGGTAACTCAGATAACCGCTCTGTACAATTGTGGTGAGAAGAATATAATCTCAGAATGTTTTGGCGGCACGAGGGGGACCTACACAATATTAGGCAGGTGGTTTTAATGTTGTGGCTGATTGGTGTGTATATATATATACACTATCTATCTATCTAATATATATATATATATATATATATATATATATATATATATATATATATATATATATAGTACTGTGCAAAAGTTTTAGGCACTTGTGAAAAATGTTGCATAGTGAGGATGTCTTCAAAAATAATGCCGTAAATAGTTTTCATTTATCACTTAATGTCATACAAAGTCCAGTAAACATAAAAAAGCTAAATCAATATTTGGTGTGGACACCTTTGCTTTTAAAACAGCCCCAATTCTCCTAGGTACACCTGGACACAGTTTTTCTTGGTTGTTGGCAGATTGGATGTACCAAGCTTCTTGGAGAATTCGCCAGAGTTCTTCTATCTATTTCAGCTGTCTCAATTGCTTCTGTCTCTTCCTGTAATCCCAGACTGACTCTATGTTCAGTGCGAGGCTCTGTTGGGGCAATGCCATCTCTTGCAGAGCACCCTGTTCTTCTATTGTAATCTTTTCTATTTGCAAAAGTAATGTTTGTGAGTCTAAAATGTATTTTTCCTATTGACACAAAAGCTGAAGATATAAATAACCATCTTAAGACAAATGTTTTTATGAACCATCTTAAGTGCCTAAAATTTTGCACAGTACTGTGTGTGTATATATATATATATACATATATATATATATATGTATATATATATAAATATATTATCAGTATTATGCATGTCTGCATGAAATCGATAATCAAAGTAAAGGAACAAGCACAGGATGACTGCCAGACATGAACAGGCCACACCCTGCTCTATGTCCAATGACACCATCAGAAAACAACGTGGAGAATACCTGTGGGTAATTTTGCCACATAGCACATTTCCAAACTGATCCTACAGCTGATAAGAACATATAGAGAACACTAAAGAAAATTCTGTTCTACTCTGAGAAAACAGATACATTGAGTTTAATACTTTTAATGACTAATGGTACTTAGCAATCCTGTAAGCTCATAGGAGCTTGAATATCTGTGGCAGTTTCCCGCACAGTATCCCGTCATTAAGTGTTTTCTGCCCCTCATCATTTCTTTCGTCCAGTGACTGGGGCCCCTCCTCCATCCTGTTGTAATAGTGTGATGTTTACCCTCCAAGCCCAAGGCCACGTCTCTAATTATCCCCACATGAAAACTGGAATGTCCAGCACTGTCATTAAAAATAGAACTAATGCCTAGAGCAGCAAAAACAGGTGTGATTGTTATAACGCCAAACCACGATTCTTTTTCCAGTTAACTCTGCACTTTATTTTCAGGTCAAGTAATACAACTGGCTAATTTAAAATGTCCTCCTAGTTTTCATTTGTAATGTTTCATAATGCTCGTGAAATTTTGTGATGCTACACGGGCTGGGCAATATATTGAGCTAATCAAAACCCATTTCATAGCAAATTCATAAATATCGAGATAGCATTTTAATATTGTCAAAAGGCTGAAACATATTGAGATATAATTCTCGCTAGCTCAGGTCAATTGCACATGCCGAGTGCTGGACTAATGAAGCAGGCAAATGTTTAATCATTGCATACAATACAAATGGATGAACGGGGGCCACATCCACTGAACAGTGCAAAGGCAACCTCAGCAAGAACACTCAATGGCCAAAACAATGAAGGCATTCGGGCCTGGCCGTATGGAGGCTGCTCCATATTTCACTATTGCTGATGCACAGGGGTCAGGTCTGATTCACATGACTGAGCCCCCCAGAGCTGGATCTCCCTTCCACTGTATGCTATGAGTTCTTTCACAGGCCTAGATGCACAAATTGCATTTTACTTTGGAAATATCAGTCTAAATAGAGACTAAAGGCATCTTTACAAAGCGAGTTAAGCCTGCTCTGTGTCTGCTCAAAAATTGCGTAAAGACGCAATGGTGCATAAAAGCCAGACTACATTATGCCTCTTCTGACCCACCTTAGCCCCAAGTATCAAAGGCAGTTCTGATGCTTCTTTGGTTCTGTGTAAATGATAGAGTATATATTTCATAGTTTAGTTTCATATTTAAAAGTGTAAATTCATATTTTTATTCATTTCAAATTTCTATATTGATAGTTTTATGTTTTAAACATAAGTCTCATAACATTATGCAATTGTAATTGCTGTGTAAATGCATTTATACCTGCTCTGAGCAGCATTAAGTAGTCTGTATACATGCACCTAAATGACAATTCAGATGTAAAGATGGCTTTAGAGAAGCTCTTTGAATGTAAAACAATTCAGTGAACAGTGAAGTTGGGTAAGGAACATCAAGTATGTTAAGCGCCTCACTGACAGTTTCAGACAGATTTTTTGGACTTAAAACACTAACAATTCTACTAGATTACAATTCAGCTACAGTTTATCAAGACTAGACCCTTTAACCTCTTCAACTCTGGAGCATTTTTGGGCTGCCGCCTGCAGTTTTTCACACTCAAATTTAAAAGCTTGCCATTTACACATACTGTGGACTAATTGCTAAACATTCGGTCAAATTTTTTCAGAACCCCACCCCATTAAATAATAATAAAAAAAGACTCCAATTATGTAAGCATGTAATTCTGGTTGCGTTCACTCTCCCTCCAAAAAGTCTTATTTTATTCCACTAGATGGCAGCAAGTATTAGAAAAAATATTTTTTCTCTATCACCTTCCATCACAAAATGCAGATCTGAAATGTAGGTGGCGCTCTAACGCATTTTTTGCCATCACAGATGTGCTTGTCCATAGACATTCAGTCAAATTTTCAGTTCACGCACCACCCCCTTGTTTCATCTATTATCTCGTGCTCTGAGTGGACTAGAAGCTCAATCTAGGTGCCATTAGAAATCTGAGATCCTTCCCTTTGCAGTGATGTGTTGCATTTTATCATTAGTAGTCAATAACATATATTTCCAATTATTTGTTTAGCATGCTTTTCCTGCTGGACTGCATATTTTGGTCTGGACATCTAAGATATAACATTGGATTATTCACACAAGCAAGCTCATAGACAAGTATAAAATGGCCAAAGGTAAAAGCAGAAATAAAGTTTTTAGCTATTTGGGGCTTACAGCAGCAGTGATTGGTGCATAAAAGAGTCTTACAAATATCATATTTCACTTTGTGAACTGGTATTAGGGCAACAAAATAAACAGCTTTCATTTGATATATGATTTGTCTATTTAAGTGCTATTTGAAAGAATTTTATATTGATATTAATATTTCTACCACATGACCTCTAGATGGTGCTGATTTACACACAAATGTTTTCAAGCCTTAATTTCTTATTCTATGTAACATAAATGCAGAAATGTTGGTTATCTCTGAAAAGGTCAGATTCTAAACTTTCAAACAATACCCCATATGACTTGAACATTTTAAGAGTAAACTCTTTTCACGACATAGTGATTAACTCCAAAACCAGTGAATAAGCTTTAATGGAGAAGCTAAAAGAACTACATTACTGTCAAAAGAGGTTGTTTTTCTAAATTTCAATTACAATATCAAAAAGACTTCTAAGAAGACCCTACCACCATACATTTTCAAAAATATACTTACGACTCACTACCCAAAACCTAAGCCACATGCTAAATTGAAAAAAAAAAAAAAGGCTGTTCTCTGAATGACTAACCTGACCAGGCACAAAGAACACCCTGACCAAATTAAAATGTTAATCAGTGTCCGAGAATGAACAATTAAGCATTTGATATTGCTATGTGGCTTCACGCTAGCTGCCTGTAAAGAATGCAGGCTGTGCTTAATGTTCTCAGCTAATTCTGTTTCCCCCCTGAAATGCTTCCTGTCCTGAATGAATGTGTTGGGACAAAAGAAAAAGGTTAACGCCAAATGAAAAGCATGTGATGTCTGGACAAGTGCGGAAAATGCATAGTTAGTGTTAATGGCTTTCCAAGAACACAGAGAATGTTAAAACACATTTATGACCATGATACTTCAACTTTCAGCTCTTTCTTTACATGTGCAGAACTTCTTAAAAACTTCAAACCTTTCTAAAAATATAAAACGTAATGAAGAATCGTGCATTAAAAAGATATTTCACCCAAAAATGGAAAGTCATCATTTACTCACCTTCATGCAGGTTTGGAAAAACATTTTTGGGTGAACTATCTCTTTAACACAACAACTCTTTTTGGACAGAACGGAGGGATGTCGGTTGATGTAAGAAAAGAACATATGCTTCTGTATGCAATTTAAATGATAAAAAAAGATGCTAAGATACGGCATGAGTGAGAGAAAACACTTCACTCTGTGGTCTCCGCTTTTGATTACTCCGTGTCCTTATGCAGCAACTGAGAGAATTAAGTGAGAAACCACTGTGATATGTTTTTCAAAATTTATGTTGACAAGCATTCTGGTCATGTGAAACCATTATAACGGCAATTATAAATAACGGTTGCAAAATGAAGAAGTGGGCAAGGAAGTGTCATTGCAGCTATGGGTACATCACATGATACAGTTGATAAGGAAGCAGCAGTTATGACCAAATTGGCATTTTTCTTCCAATAGGTGTTAAAAGATAGACAATTTTTTGATTGGTGTTATCACATGAAGTATAACATGATGCTTGACAGCTTTTCTTAAAAAAATCTAAGAAAAGCAAATGTTTCTGCGTGTAAGTTGTAAGGACATTTTGAGCGTTCTGTATAATGTATTAATATGGCAGTGTGAAAGATAACCAGATGTTGTAATAGTTATACACTATATGTATATATATGTGGGAAGCGGGTATTAAATACTCTTGGGAAGCTGACATCAATAGTGTGATATGCTATACTTCATCTAAAACTATTTTAAACAGATTTCTGCTCATTCTTTTTTATTTTACATTCAGTTTTTATGACTTCTTATTAATTTAGAGACTACATGAAATATTTGTGCTTTTACAAATTAATTTGTCACAGTGTATGGCCATTTAAAGGACATAAAATTTACACTTTCCCTTATACTGAACATTCAGATTAAATGCAATTGTTATTTCTATAAAAAGTTCATGGAAATATTATGCATCAGCTACCCACATGCCTAATATATTATAACTGACACTAGCATAGTTCTGCAAAGGAGTAATATTAACATAAATATGACAGTATGAATGTATGTACCATAGTCCTTTACACTGAAAAGCCACCAGGGCTGGGTGATATGGCTACAAAAATGATATCTCTATATTTTTCATCTTGTTGATGATATTTTATATATATCTCGATAATCATGGATTTGCTCTAAAATGGCATTAAAGGTGTTTGTTTTTTTTTTATCAAAGGAATCATCATTTCAACCAAACAGCCATTGTAGCCAAGTAGATTCAAAATGTTTAATGCATGAAATAAAAATAATAAAGACATGTTTTCCACATTTTTTTTAAACTAAATTAACACAAGAACGAACAATATTTATTCATTTTATTTAAATGCACCAATACAACAACACAGTAATAAAAATCAATATTTGTTGTAAACAAGTTGACGCACTTTTTGGAGCCCAGTTAAATGCTATTACAATACAATACAACACTAAATTCTTATTATATGGATTATTATAATGATTATATTTGTTTTGTACAATAA
This sequence comes from Myxocyprinus asiaticus, assembly GCF_019703515.2. NCBI lineage: Eukaryota > Metazoa > Chordata > Actinopteri > Cypriniformes > Catostomidae > Myxocyprinus > Myxocyprinus asiaticus. Next base: position 36,326,410 of record NC_059346.1, on the reverse strand, counting down.
TAATAATTTTTTGATATTTACTTCACCTTAACTTGGAGCTTTTATTTTGGCCGAACACTAAAAGTGTGTGTGTGTTTGTCAGTTTGCAATGATGCGCATTACAAATCTGGTGAAACACTGTCATCTCCTCCTTTTCTGTGATATTGTGTCCCGTTTTTAGAATGTATAATAACTTGTATAATAATCTGCAGCACTTTGCTCTCACAATACATGTGACCCACTTTTGAGTGCTGAAAACAGCATATCATCACAGAACACATCACCTGTTCTCTCTGAACACACACAGAGCATGTATTCACTGAATAAATTCTCATTCTTTTGCGGTTTAATAATCACATATGACAAAATTGTGATTTTTACGTTATTTTGATTAATTGTGTAGCCCAGAAGGATCGTGAAATAAGTCTTATGATGCACTCTTTTGGAAACAGTGGCCAAATAACATGCACAATATAATCATAGCAATGATCACAATATTGCTTAATTTTTTTATCTGCACAAAATCACTGCGATAATACCTTGAATATTCGATATATCACCCAGCCCTAAAAGCCACCCATCCCCCAACAAAGAGCTGAAGCACATTATATGTCTATATGACAACCAACATAGCAGATGACGTAGGAGGTTTTAACTCTGAAACTCTTAAAGTGGACCCTTTCATACAGTATAAATACTCCTGGGACAGAGCCCCAATGAAGACAATGTTCAATGGCTTGCGAGGCCCTGCTTTGGACCCCTGCTTGCAGAACTCTGATGGAATGCAGTTGCTTATGTTTAATGAGCAAAAAAAAAAAAAAAAAAATCCATGCTATGTCTAAAAGGAATGTTACCAGTTGTCCAGCAGAAAAATTGAAATAGTAGTGATTCACACAAATACGAACAGCATTTGGGTAGTTGATATGTGGTGTGACATGTCATACTGCACCTAAAACTATTTTAAACAACATTTTGCTTTTTTTTAATATTATGCATGCATGCTCATATTATGCTCATATTATGCATACAAGCTCAGACAGAATATTTGTATTTTTAAAAGTTCATTTGTCACAAATCTGGACTTATTAAGTGAACTAATTAAGGCAAAAATTTGATTAAAAACAGTGAAAACAAGACAAAACAATGAAATGGTGACCAGTTACAGGACCTAAAATACAAACTTTCCCTTATACATTCATATAAATTTTAACCTTAAATCCTGATGTTGATTTAAAAAAAGCTCATAGACATGTTATGCATCACCTACCCATTTCTAAAATGGTGCATTTCCTACACCCAACACACTCATAATCACAATCACTTATATTGTCTTTTGTAATGACAATCCTCTTCCTAACTGCTGGATCAAATCGGTCCACACTCAACAATGCATTTCTATAATAACAGCATAGTCAACAACATGTATAGATCAATCCCAGTTCAAACATAGAGCAAATATGTATGGGAGTAGGTTCTGTCCCACTAATGTTTTAATTAAGTTTTTACTAAAGAGAGCTCAGACCATCAGAGATCATTCACTGCTGCTAAAACCTAATGATTAGCGACATCATAGCCTTCTACATGCTGTACATACATGTGTTTTTGAGACTAGTATGTCATATACAGCACAGCTAAAGCATTCATTCAGTCTGCACTCCCCTTACCTTTATGCTTTTTTTATTGTTTAGATTCACATGCAGCGCAGCTGTACTGTATGGAGTTATATATGTGCCAAAATTCTGTGCACGCAAAATTGTATTTGGAGTGCGAAAAATTATATTTTGAGTGCAAAAAAGTATTTTTGCATGCGCAAGATGATATTTTGAATGCACAAAAAGTTATTTTGTACGTGCTTGAACTCAGTTTTGTAAAGCAATGTATCTTCTTGCAAAGATGAATAAATTTTGCGTGTGCATGATCTCACTCGTTCTCTCTCCTCTTATGCACTCTGCGTGCGCTCGGAACTTTAGACTGCTCGTTTGCTTTTCCAACCGTTTTCCGACATGTCCTGCCTCCTACATCAGGATTGGCTTACAAATGCTCTGCGATTGGACAGTTGAGGTAGCTACAGCAACCATGAACATCTCAGTGTAAATGTAGCAGAAGGGCCAACAGGCACAATGCTCCAAGATCAGTACACACTTTATATACTGTATGCAGTTACCATTACAAAAGATATTTACCCCGTGGATTATAGACATACCAGGAATACTGTAAGGCTTAACTTACTGTAATGTAAGTTTTTCAAAATAGAGTAGCCTGGGATCATGCAATGCTATGGAGTTCTTTCTATTTATTTACAAATTTTTGCAGTCTCAAACAACTGAGGTTCAATATACTGTACATTTAATTTACCCCAAACTATGATGGGAGAAATAATTAGCCTCTTTTCCCTTTCGTACATTTCTTCTCCTGAATAATATTTGCCATAAGGGTTGTGGTAGAATGCATAAACATCATAAATACAGCATACTGAACATTTCAAGATACCCTACAGCTTTGAAATGCAAACATAAACAGCTTTTTCTAAAAAGTAGGAGAGGACACACTAAGAAGGTGGACAAAATAACATGTTTATTAAAGAAAATTATATTTCATGTAATAATAACAAAAAGAAAAAGGTTCAGTGGTTGCTGATCCATGGTAGACTGTAATCTGGTCACATTTATTTTAATAAACTGATCTCTCAGAATATCCATTGGGATAGATAGAAGTCAAATTAAGTTCCCCCAAAACTACACTATTACATTAGTCTTAAAGAGTTTTATACATGGTTGAGATTAAATTAACATAATTTCAGATGAAAGTGGTAGCTAACATGGCCAAGCTAGTAGCTATGTAAGTGTAACTTGGTAACCTAGATAACCAAATACTAGTCAAGAGAACCAAATACTAACAGAGACCAAACTAAGAGAGTTAGACAGATAGTTATCTAGCTCGTAAGCCTATTAGCAGTGTACAGACTAAAAAATATATTTCATAAAGGTTAAATAAAAACATTCAAGTCAAAAAAAGAACTGCTTTCATGTGGTCATAGTGTGTTACACATTTCCTTTCGTGAAAACAAACTATCGCCTTCTCCTCTTCTTCTTGTTTTTATTAGCAGTATGATCTGTGGTCTAGCCAGCCAATCAAAATGTACCACCTTATCTCTGATTGGCTGAAATTATGGCACATTATAATGCTGTGAACTTGTTGAACAAGCAAGCGGTCAAAACTATGCGTGCACGCAGAGTGGGTAGGAGAGAGAGCGAGTGAGATCTTGCACACGCAAAAAACAGTGGAGTTATGTAAATTTCAGAATTCTGTGCAAATTCGCATTCAAATAAATTTTATTCAAGTGCAAAATGTATTTTTGTTTACTTAAAGTGAATTTATCTTTGCAAGAAGATACATTGCTTTACAAAACTGAGTTCATGTGCGTGAAAAATACCTTGCACAAAAAATGATCTTCACAAAATATCTGTGAAGTTTATATCTTTACATTTAAAGAAAAATGATCCCCTCTGGCCCGCTATAAAAGTCAATAGCCCATTGTGTGAGAGTGGGCCCATTGCACGCTCAAGATCTGCTTGAACTTGTCTAATGTTTTAACTGCTAAATTCAGAGGGTGGTTTAATGTGTAGTGATTAAATATTCATTCATGTGCTTTATACAGCCCATTAAACTTAAAAAAAAAAAAAAAAAAAACTGTATATCTTTATCTGAAGTACACAGTGACCTCTGCTTTACTTAATAACACCTATAATTTATACTCAAATATTAACCTGGCTAAGCATGATTGAGAAGACTTTCATCATGTTATGCACTGAATAAATGTAAATGTATGCAGAGACAAGCAGACCTGCTTTCATTTGTAACTACTGGCCTAACACAACAATTAAGTCTCGCTGCTTTGTGAATTAGGCCTTTGAATAACAAATAGAAGGTCACTTTTTCTTATTTCATTGCTAAACAAAAATATCATGGAAATTGGCTGACTTCAGATGGAATGAAATGTCTAGTTGCTTCCTCAAAATACAGCGCTTATAACTAGTAGTAGTGACAATAATAATAAAAAAGGTCAAAAAATATATTTTTTTAATGTTCTGTCCTAATGTGCTTTCTGAATGAATGTTCATTTAATATACTGAAAAACACTAAAAAACATTTTCATCAATATAACATCATCTGTTTCCATCCATTTAACTTCACAATAATTAACAATAATTTCTACTTGACTTTATGAGTCATTTCTTATAAATCCAGACTGTAACTTTGGCACCACTTTGGTTTGACTTAAAGATTTAAGCCAGCAATTAAACCTACATTTTCAATTTTAGTGGGTTGATATTTTTACAGAGCAGTTGCATTTTTTTACTGTTTACTGTGAGGAAAAATTAGTTTTTAAGTCTCAAGGCTACATGAGCTCAGAGCACTGGATGTGTGCTGTCAGCAGAAAACAAAGGACAGTAAGCTCCATGGTGTATTGAGCATTTCAGCAACAGATATTTGAGTTTCATAACGGCTGTATTGAGAATCACATCATTATAAAACAAGCCTCACCCCATCAGGATCACTTCTCATGATACATGTTGTTCTCTGGCAAGCCTTACATCAATAAATGACAAGAAACCGGTCTAGTTTTTTCTTAGCCTGCTGCCTAACAATATTACCTAAAGGAAACTCTGAAACTCCTTAATATGCATATTTATTGTCATTTCCTGTGACAGAAGCAGATTTCATGGGGAAAAACAAACAAACCTGAAATGACAATAATACAAAATAATAAAAATGAAGAAGAAATTTTTGGAACTGTCATATAACACAAGGCAGATCTTATTCATGAGGGGTGTTTTATAGATACACTGGTGAACAAGACAAGTCTAGTTCCCTATCTGTCACTCACTCGACGTTGTGTTGATGTAGTGACACTAGGGGTCACTCTTGGGAGCCCGAGACACCTCTGGTCTTTGATAAAAGGCCAATGAAAATTGGCTAGTGGTATTTGCATACCACTCCCCCGGACATACGGGTATAAAAGGAGCTGGTGTGCAACCACTCATTCAGATTTTCTCTTCGGAGCCGAACGGTCATGCTCATTGAGCTGAATACTACTGTTCATTCACCTCTGCTGGATCTGACGGCGCATTTCAGCGGCTTCTCCCTCCTCTGCACTGGTGCACTGCAGAGAACGCCTCTGGGCGCTTCGGCAGAAAAACTAGAGAGTATATTTTCTGAAAGAGCTTTTTTCCCCTCTAAAAGAGTATATATTTCTCTAAAAGAGCGCACGCATGGAACGTCTTTTTAAAGACACGTCTTTTTAAAGATGCCTTTCCGATTGTGTGTTATTCCTGGTTGCGGTCGTTATCTCTCAACTTCGGATGGTCATGATCGCTGTCTTTCGTGTCTGGGCGCGACCCACACGGAGGCAGCGTTTGTGAATGGTTCATGTTCTCACTGCGAGAACATGACCATGGCAATGTTGCGGTCGCGGCTTGCTTTGATAAGAAAGCAAGCCACCCCAGCAGCTCCCCGCCTCGGTCCTTCTACCTACGGGTATGAGGCCAGCGCGGCTAGCACTGGGGGTGATTTGGGGACCCCAATGGGATCGTCTCTGCCGGGTATCCCCCCACGGACCGCCCAGGTTCAGCGGTATTCACTTCACCTTGGTCAAGGGTGAAAATGCTGCCACCCTGCGCACGGAGATTGCTACCCTCCTACGGAAGGACGCGATAGAACCTGTCCCTCCTTCTGAGATGAAGAAAGGGTTTTACAGCCCCTACTTCATCGTACCGAAAAAAGGCGGTGGGTTGCGGCCAATCTTGGACCTGCGAATACTGAACCGGGCTTTACACAGACTCCCGTTCAAAATGCTGACGCAAAAACGCATTCTGGCGAGCATCCGGCATCAAGATTGGTTCGCGGCGGTAGACCTGAAGGACGCGTACTTCCATGTCTCGATCCTTCCTCGACACAGACCCTTCCTGCGGTTCGCATTCGAGGGTCAGGCGTATAAGTACAAAGTCCTCCCTTTCGGCCTGTCCCTGTCTCCTCGCGTCTTTACGAAGATCGCAGAGGCTGCCCTTGCCCCGTTAAGGGAGGTGGGCATTCGCATTCTCAACTATCTCGACGACTGGCTAATCCTAGCTCACTCTCGAGACATGTTGTGCGCACACAGGGACCTGGTGCTCTCACACCTCAGCCGACTAGGGCTTCGGGTCAACTGGAACCCCCGGTAGGGCTACGAGCCCATTCTACCAGAGGTGTAGCTGCTTCCTGGGCCCTGGCCAGAGGTGCCTCTCTAACAGACATTTGCAGAGCAGCGGGCTGGGCAACACCCAAAACCTTTGCAAGGTTCTACAACCTCTGGGTGGAATCGGTTTCGTCCCAGGTAGTGGCATGCAACACAAGCGGATAAGCCCGGGATAGCTGGCCGGGTGTATCGCTTGCACATAGCGCCTTCCACCTCCCTTGTATCACCATTAATTCCCAGTAGTGTTCACAAACTTTGTTCCCTGGTTGACTTCCTCCGAGCCCTGTGGCAATCGAGTTTTCGGAGAGACTCGCTGCCGGCCCAGTACACGTGCTAATTAAGAGTCCTGTTCTGAGGTAGGTGCTCCGCATGTGGCAGTTCCCTGTAAGGCTAACCCCATGCGATATATATCTTCCGCTAGTTCGTTTCCCTGTTGGCAAACTGCGTCTTCTTTGGGCAGAGCCCCTCTGCCCCAGTCTTCATGTTTGTAGTAACTCCTCCCCCATTGGGCAGGATCTACCTTGAAGACTCTCCACATGGTTGGAAAGACCATGTGACATATTCTTCCACTTAAATATCCCCCCCTCTTTGGGCGAGGTGTGGTCTCCGTGGTGTCTTCCCCTTGGGAGGGACACCCCCCGACTAGACCTGGCGGCCCAGTCGGATAATCCCCCTTCTTTTTTAGGGAGTGGAAAAAAAGAAGGGGAAAAGAGGCCACGACTGGGTTAAGCCTGTCTAGCTTTTGGGTAGTCGACTTGTCCCCAAAAAGGGCCGTTCGACACTCATAACTATGTTGGGGGAGGTTACATGTCGACCTGGTGTGCTGGCTATAAGGCACAGTAGTCTGCCCACCACACACTGCCAGTTCACGTAACACAGTTCAGCCAGTTGTGGCGTTTCGTATAGGGACCCCTAGTGTCACTACATCGACACAACGCCGAGTGAGTGACAGATAGGGAATGTCATGGTTACTTGTGTAACCTCTGTTCCCTGATGGAGGGAACGAGACGTTGTGTCCCTCCTGCCACAATGCTGAACTACCTGCTGAAATGGCTGGACCTTATATCGGCTCCTCAGCATAAAACCTGAATGAGTGGTTGCATACCAGCTCCTTTTATACCCGTATGTCTAAGGGAGTGGCATGCAAATACCACTTGCCAATTTTCATTGGCCTTTTATCAAAGACCAGAGGTGACTCGGGCTCCCAAGAGTGACCCCTAGTGTCACTACATCGACACAACGTCTCGTTCCCTCCATCAGGGAACGGAGGTTACACAAGTAACCATGATGTTTCTAGTATTTCAGAACAAACAGGACTCAATGTATTGTTGAATATCTATACGCTGTAACCCAGATATCAAGATCAGTCATATGAATCATGATTAGTCATATCTCTTTATTCCCTAACAATAATAATAATAAAAATACAAAATCAGAATGCAATTTTTTTTTTTTATTGCATGTTTAATAAAGATGTGATCATTGTAGATGTTCATGGCTGACTAAACCTAAAGTAAGTACCTGAAGTAAAGATTTGATTGATTGCAACACAAGCTTTCGCACTTTGAACATCTCAGGCACTACACTATTAAGAACTGGACTGCCAAATCAGGATTCCGGCTTGAAAAACACTGCACATTTTCTTAATTATGGCTCTGACATTTATTGGATTTACACAAAAATGTTAAGGCCCCAACTGCACAGGTCATATAAATTCACTGCTCTGTGAACTATTTGATCCCATTCATTATGCTTTAAATAATTTGACTAATGTACATTCAAGTTCTGGCCTGCTCAAAATGACACATGATGCTTTTAAGCAATGGAGACGATAATGTAGGTCTATTATGTTATCTCAACATTCAGCCAAATACATCAATGTCCATTTTTCAATGTCTGATACTAAATAAGGCGTCAGGTGTAGAACATTCATCAGAGCTTTGATAAACAAAGATTTGATCAACTTTAGCTCTTTCACCTGATAGCATACCAATGTTTGTTTTATTGGATATTTAAGTTACTGTGGAATCAATCAATCAAAAATCAGTTGATGAAGGAACCCTAATCATATTCATTCATTGATATGGCCTGGAATGTACTAATATTGTGATTTGTGATGAGTGTGCTCTGCTCTTAAACTATTTACCATTCATGTCTACACAGGAAAAGCTGGACATTCAAATTCCTTATCAGCAGCTTAGATAATGTCTTCTACGGTTGTGCAGACGATGGAAACCAGTCAATATTCTTCTGTCAACGCTGGAATGTGAGGAACAGTAATTTACTCGAGCCTAGGATGGCCATATTAGCTCGTACCACAACAAGCTACTAATGCAAAGTTCCTCAAAGTCATCCACCAAAGCAGCCTGCCTCTATAATAATAGAACCAATTCTGTTATCACAATACACATAATTTGATGGGCTTCTCAAGGGAGACTGAGCTTTCTGTGTACATAATACAGAAGTTTAGGGTGGCATTTAGCCAGATGCAGGAGACAATGAGGTGTCTAAAGAAAAAAAAAAAACAGCTTCTATATCGTCTGAGAGAAATGCTCAACAAATTAAAGATGCTCTACAGACTTTCAACAGATTTTAAGGGATAGTTCACCCTAAAATGAAAATCCTGTCATCATTTACTCACCCTCGGGTTGCTCCAAACCCATATGATTTTATATGCAGAACACGAAAAGAGATGCTAGGCAGAATCTTAGGAACTGATAGCATCAGTCACCATTCACTTTGATTGCATCTTTTTCCATTCAATGAAAGTGAATTATCACTGAGACTGAACTTTATGCCTAGTGTCTCCTTTTTTGTTCCATAGAAGAAAGAAAGTCATACAGGTATGGAACAACAAGAAGGGTGGGTAAATCATGACATAATTTTAATTCACTGTAAACCCTAATAAGTTAGGAGAACTCAAAAGAACTGAGGCAATCAGTTACATTAAATTTTTTAAGTTAATAAACTCCCATGTTTAAGTTGATATAACTTTCAGATTTTGATGCATGTTAATTGTTCTTAACTTGAAATACCGAGTAAGACTTTTCTAAATTTGGCTAATTCATATGATATCATGCGACTACACTCGTTTGAATTCCTACGACTTTCACTACAGCCAATGACGTCACTGGATATCGTTTCCATCTAATACGTGACAATTACTTGCTTCTGTCACACACAACAGCTTCCTATCATGTTTACACACTCTATAGATTGGTTAGGTTTAGATAAGGGGTTTGGGTAAGGCATAATATTAATAAGTATGTCCTTAACGCCTCGTGTGCGGAACTCACGCTTGCTTCCGCATTAGACATCCGGGAATTTGCACGTGATGAAGTCGTACAAGTTTACGCAAACAACATCATGCGAGACCATACGAAATAGCCAACTCATAAATTATGTATGAATTTTCATGAGATCTGGTTGGAGGGAACCTAACTAGCTAGAACAGTGAATGCTAGCATGCTGAATGCATAATGATGCAGGATAATCTTAAATTTTACCTGTCCTCAACCTAAAATCAATCTCCACTATTCACCATAATGGTAATCCCAAAATTTTTTAACATAACAGAAACTCTTCTAAATAATACAAGAAAACATTAAACAATAACAAGTCTCACCCTTTACATTCATCTTTACATCAAGTTTCATGAACTAAAAAGAAAGAGAAAGTTCTAAATACTCATCAAGGTTAATTTATTTTAAATAATTTGTATGATTAAATTTTTCCCCTATTTGAAAACAATTAATTATATTGAGCATTAGGGTTTACAGTGCTTTATGTGAACTATCCCTTCAAGAGATCATCAATTTCTCAAATGCAATCTAATGGCCTCACAGACATGAATGGGAACAAATGCAAATGGAGGATGTAAATTGAGGCTACAGGATGAGACCGTGGCTAATTGCACTGTTATAAAATTCCAAAGCAACAATCCAGACCCAAGATTTGGTCAGTTTTCCCATTTCCCCAAAAGCCACATCCACACAAAGGCAAGACAAATGCTGCCTGCTCGAACCATAAACATGCCCCACATGCTTGATTGCTTCACAGTGAATACTTAGCAGTGATAATAGAGGTGTCTAGTCTGGAGGTGCAAGGGAGGTGTGTTTGTGTTTGTTGAGCAGGAGAAAGAAGGAATCCTATTAAACTGTTAGCTCCCAGTGGTTTTTATTTCATGGCTTCGATGTTTAAGGTTGGACTGTTTTTCAGTAAAGTAATTTCCTTCTCTTGAGTGTCACCCTTATTTAATGAAGACTTATGATATTGGCAGCAAAAATTTTATATTAAAAAACACTACGTCTGGACCTAAGATTAAATCTGTCTATCAAAAATGACAATTTATTTACACATTGTAAAGTGCTTTTTAAAGTTTTTCAAAGATACCAGAATGCCATCAAAACACTTTGAGGGTTCCACTTAAAACCAAGAAACACTCATGTCTTCTTCTCTGTCTGGCTCTCCAAGCCTGCTTGTTTGAACATGCTCTCACTGCTCCTTATTAGAACACAATAAAAGACAGGAATGGAATGGGATGCCTCCCCTTACCCAAAAGAGCACTCAAAGCTCTGGAGATGGAGACCAGATAATTAGGTCTTGGTCTTTGAAGCTCCAGCATCGCAAAAGGTGAGTTACCGGCTCATTTGTAACACAAAAGTTGGCAGGGCAATGCAGGTTAGAGTACAGCAAGAGTAGAACAACAAATTGAACGGTCATTTAACTGCCTGACACTGAAACTTCTGGCATGTAAAGGTTAAAGATGTCCACTTTTCTACTATATTGCCTTGTGGTTTAGATGGTGTCATCAGCCAAGCAAACATTCTGTGCAATGGCCAACACTTCCACAGAAGTACAAAGATAGACCACAATTCACAAGCAACTGATGTTTGCTAAGAAAATATTATTAAAGGAAACGTTAACCCAAAAATAACAGAAACTAAAAATAACTAAAATTAGTAAACACGTGCGAACACGTGAGCCACTATGAACAAGCTTCTCTCATAGCACTCATAAACGCGTTATGGACACCAAGATTTTCGCTGAAAAATCACTATAATTTCGGGTTGTTTTTTTCACCATAACCTATCGCATGCTGTCGGAAGACACGGAATATGACGCAGGAGTCGCACAGGCTACTTTTATGATACTTTTGGGTCCATTTTTAAGCTTTAAAGTGAGGCACTATCAACTGCCATTGTATTGAAAAAATGGGAGGTGATGCTCTGTAAGGAGTACCCTGGCGGCCATCAGGGGTCCTTATATATGTCTATTGTTCACTTAGTGTTTTTCGTTTGATTATGGGTTTTGTAGTTCTATTCACTGTCTTTGTTTCATTGGTTCTTATGATTATTAGTCACAGGTGTTCCTTGGTTTCTCATTAGTTCCTTGTGTATTTAATCCCTGTGTTTTCCTCTGTTCATTGTCAGTTCATGTCCTTTATGGTTGTAATGTTTGTTTTCTTGATTTCTAATCTTTCCTGTGTTTGAGGATTTCCTGATTATGATTTGCATACCTTCATTAAAAGCTACATTTAGATCTTGAACTTTTGCCTCGACTCATCGAACATTACAAAGGGGAAGTAATAAGTTGATTATTCCCTAATCAGCTTAACATAATGAAAGATTTTATATTGATTAAATAGGTTACAAAAAGCTGAGCATGGAGCAACACAAAAAGAAATCCTGCTAGTCCTGTGTAGAATTAGATTATAAACCCACACCATCCCATTTAAGGGCCTCAGGAGTCACTTTAAAGACCTGTGCAGTTGGGGCCTCAAAATTATTTTGTAAATCCAATAAATGTCAGAGCCATAATTAAGAAAATATGCAGTGCTTTTTCAAGCCGGAATCCTGTATTGGCTGTCCAGTTCTTACTAGTGTAGTGCCTGGGATGTTCAAAGCATGCAAACGTATCAGAAAACTCTTCCAAATCCAAAAGCAGACAAACAAATCTTTGAATCTGGAATGCAAATTAACCACAAAACACTGAAGCAAATACGACAACAGGCAACTTGACTCATCAGTGCTCAATTTATATGCTCAAATTGCAAACATACTAAGATATAAGATCAAATGTGTAACATTTGAAAATATTTCTAAAGAACATTTCTCTTTATTTCTGGTAAATTTTCTAAAACAACTGTGTTGAAATTGGGCATTTGTGACAAATAGTGTGATTTGTTTTAATGCTTTGCATTTTCTTAAGCTTTTTGCAGTTTTGCGAAGCTGCTGTGTTGATATGTAGCTATTTGGATTTGAGTAAGATCTTTGATTTGTTTGCATGCTTTGACTATACACTGTAAGTACTACACTAGTCCGCCCACACCCCCGCCCAAAAAAGGGTAAGTCCAAGTATTTCATGGCATTTCACCCAAACTGAAATTTGAACTTTGAAACGATGACAGAAACATTCTAAAGCCATGCCTTATAGCACCTCTCCTCACTTGTTTAAAGTAAAGACAAAAGAGCAGCAATCCATAACCCTCCACCCACTGTGTGTCTCTGCATGTATTTACTCAGATGAACAGCGAGGACTCAATGTTTTCCTTTTTCTGCATCTGCTGACAGGTCCTTCCACAAAAGGAGCCTGCCATAGTGGGAGGTCTACTGTGGTAAGTGGCTGCCCTCGCCTCTGTGCTGTCAGCCTTAGCGACATGTCCGCTCACCCCCTGACACCTGGGAATAATGATATTAGTAGAGGGTGGAGGAGACAGGACGTCAATGGGCAGATTTGTTCAATTTAACCCCTCTGACCCCATCTGGCCCTTCAATCTGTCAGCCAGACCCTTCCCTCGTGCTAAGCAGCTACGCAGGGACAGGAACAGGCAAAGCAGAGGAAAGAAAGAATTAAAATCTAAATAAAAGATAAAAATGACAAAAGCTGCGTCCAAAAGCTGAAAAATTCTGCTTTTGCTGCTGGTATACGGAGGTGTTTATTTGGTAAACTGACCGCACCCAATAGAGAGTCTAAAAGGAGTTATATGGTGCATAGGCAAAAACATTCACGTTAAGATGAAGTTTGCAAAAAGCCTGCACACTCTATTCCTACAGAAATACACAGGCCCCAAACAAAAATGTCTGCTTGCTCGCTAAAATGCTGATACAAATTTTTCTGGAATACAGCGTGCAGGCTTTTTTCAAACTGCAGTATACTGAAGTAAAAAGGCAACAAAGCACATCTGAATCCAATGCTTGCGTAACATCCTGTCTACTATGATGTCTTTATCAGGTCTATTTTTGAAAGCAGCATAAATGTATCCTTTGTTGTCTATGATATACCACAATCTTATGCGTGCGGTTTGGCCATTGGTGGAATACAGTAGAATAAAAATGACATCTGACAGTGTGGTTGAAAGAAGTAAATTCCATTTCTACCAAGAAATAAACACTGTAGTCCCTAAATAGTTGCTTGGTTGTCTCTAAAACTAACTTGAATTTGTAATAGATCATTAGACATTATGTCACAATGCATTCATTAGAAGCTGATCTGAAACCAGTTTCCTTAGGAGGTGCTTAACTTCATGCACAAAATGCAGCCTGTGTAGTCATTGACTGACTTAGGTTTCGGACACGGCCAAAGAGAGATAAAAAGAATGGGTAGAAAAAGAAAAGGATGTTAATAAAATGAAACTGAATGAAAAGACACACAAAGAGTTAAAGGTGTAGTGGTAAAGGAAGTTAATTAAGTGTGT